>NC_074699.1:38907877-38936224 GCF_029448725.1 Salvelinus fontinalis | reverse complement strand
TCACAAGGGGTCTGAGGATCTCATCTCGGTACCTAATGGCAGTCAGGCTACCTCTGGCGAGCACATGGAGGGCTGTGCGGCCCCCCAAAGAAATGCCACCCCACACCATGACTGACCCACCGCCAAACCGGTCATGCTGGAGGATGTTGCAGGCAGCAGAACGTTCTCCACGGCGTCTCCAGACTCTGTCACGTCTGTCACATGTGCTCATGTGCTCAGTGTGAACCTGCTTTCATCTGTGAAGAGCACAGGGCGCCAGTGGCGAATTTGCCAATCTTGGTGTTCTCTGGCAAATGCCAAACGTCCTGCACGGTGTTGGGCTGTAAGCACAAACACCACCTGTGGACGTCGGGCCCTCATACCACCCTCATGGAGTCTGTTTCTGACCGTTTGAGCAGACACATGCACATTTGTGGCCTGCTGGAGGTCATTTTGCAGGGCTCTGGCAGTGCTCCTCCTTGCACAAAGGCGGAGGTAGCGGTCTTGCTGCTGGGTTGTTGCCCTCCTACGGCCTCCTCCACGTCTCCTGATGTACTGGCCTGTCTCCTGGTAGCACCTCCATGGTCTGGACACTACGCTGACAGACACAGCAAACCTTTTTGCCACAGCTCGCATTGATGTGCCATCCTGGATGAGCTGCACTACCTGAGCCACTTGTGTGGGTTGTTGACTCCGTCTCATGCTACCACTAGAGTGAGAGCACCGCCAGCATTCAAAAGTGACCAAAACATCAGCCAGGAAGCATAGGAACTGAGAAGTGGTCTGTGGTCACCACCTGCAGAACCACTCCTTTATTGGGGGTGTCTTGCTAATTGCCTATAATTTCCACCTGTTGTCTATTCCATTTGCACAACAGCATGTGAAATTTATTGTCAATCAGTGTTGCTTCCTAAGTGGACAGTTTGATTTCACAGAAGTGTGATTGACTTGGAGTTACATTGTGTTGTTTAAGTGTTCCCTTTATTTTTTTGAGCAGTGTATTTCCATTTTCTATATTGCATGTCTTAAAGTAATGATGGACTGTCGTTTCTCTTTGCTTATTTGAGCTGTTCTTGCCATAATATGGACTTGGTCTTTTACCAAATAAGGCTATCTTCTGTATACCACCCCTACCTTGTCACAACACAACTGATTGTCTCAAACGCATTAAGAAGGAAAGAAATTCCACAAATTAACTTTTAGGAAGGCACACCTTTTATTTGAAATGCATTCCAGGTGACTACCTTATGAAGCTGGTTGAGAGAATGCCAAGAGTGTGCAAAGCTGTCATCAAGGCAAAGGGTGGCTACTTTGAAGAATCTCAAATATAAAATATATTTTGATTTGTTTAACACTTTTTTGGTCACTACATGTATCCATATGTGTTATTTCATAGTTTTGATGTCTTCACTATTATTCTACAACTTAGAAAATAGTAATAATAAAGAAAAGCCCTTGAATGAGTAGATGTGGTAAAACCTTTGACCGGTAGTGTGTATACTCTCTCTCTGTGCAGACCCAGAGTGTGGGGATGGGAGATGGAGGACAAGGTGCTTTGGCGGTAGCATGCTAATTCTCTCTCTCTCTCTCTCTCTCTCTCTCTCTCTCTCTCTCTCTCTCTCTCTCTCTGTCTGTCTGTCTGTCTGTCTGTCTGTCTGTCTGTCTGTCTGTCTGTCTCTGTCTCTGTCTCTGTCTGTCTATCTATCTCTTTCTCTTTTTTTTATCTCTCTCTTTCTCTTTTTTTATCTCTCTCTTTCTCTTTTTTTTATCTCTCTCTTTCTCTTTTTTTTATCTCTCTCTTTCTCTTTTTTTTTTATCTCTCTCTCTTTCTCTTTTTTTTTATCTCTTTCTCTTTTTTTATCTCTCTCTCTTTCTCTTTTTTTATCTCTCTCTCTTTCTCTTTTTTTATCTCTCTCTCACTTTCTCTCTTATCTGTCTCTCTTTCTCTCTCTCTTTCTCTGTCTCTCTCTCTTTCTCTGTCTCTCTCTCTTTCTCTTTTTTTATCTCTCTTTCTCTTTTTTTATCTCTCTCTCACTTTCTCTCTTATCTCTCTCTCTTTCTCTCTCTCTGTCTGTCTCTCTCTCTTTCTCTTTTTTTATCTCTCTCTCTCTCTCTCACTTTCTCTCTTTTTATCTCTCTCTCTCTCTCTCACTTTCTCTCTCTCTATCTCTCTCTCACTTTCTCTCTTTTTATCTCTCTCTCTCTCACTTTCTCTCTCTCTTTCTTTCTCTCTTTTTATCTCTCTCTCTCTTTCTCTCTCTCCTCTTTCTCTCTCTCTCTCTCTCTCTTTCACTTTCTCTCTCTTTCTTTCTCTCTCTCTCTCTCTGTCTCTCTTTCACGTTCTGTCTTTCTCTCTCTCTCTCTCTCTCTGCATCTCTCTCTCTCATCCAGACCTACCCAGTGATGGGAGATGGAGGACAAGGGGCCTCGTGTAGCAGACTACTTCGTGCTGGCTGGTCTGACAGACTCCTCCACGCCACTGGAGCAGGAGATCCACTTCCACGATGTCTGCCACAAGACGGCCAAACCCAAGCCGCCCATCACCGACGTCGCTGTGGTGATGCGCTCGCTGGGGGAAGAGGTGCCTCCTGGGTACACGTGCGTGGAATCCACGCCGTCCGGCCTGTCAGCTGACCTGAACAACGGAAGTCTCATGGCACCACAGATCTTCCTGTGTTACAGACGAGGACGAGACAAACCACCACTCACTGACCTGGGGTAGGTAGACAAACCTGGGGTAGTTATGACCTGGGGTAGATATGACCCGGGGTAGTAATGACCCGGGGTAGATATGACCTGGGGGTAGTTATGACCTGGGGGTAGTTATGACCTGGGGGTAGTTATGACCCGGGGTAGATATGACCCGGGGTAGATATGACCCGAGGTAGATATGACCCGAGGTAGTTATGACCCGAGGTAGTTATGACCCGGGGTAGTTATGACCCGGGGTAGTTATGACCCGGGGTAGATATGACCCGAGGTAGTTATGACCCGGGGTAGTTATGACCCGGGGTAGATATGATCCGATGTAGTTATGACCCGAGTCACTTATGACCCGCGGTAGTTATGACCCGGGGTAGTTGTGACCCGGGGTAGATGTGACCCGGGGTAGTTGTGACCCGGGGTAGTTGTGACCCGGGGTAGTTGTGACCCGGGGTAGTTGTGACCCGGGGTAGTTATGACCCGGGGTAGTTTTGACCCGGGGTAGGTAGATGTAGATCAGTTACACTTCCTCAGTTAGAGGAAACTAAGACAGGTTTAGTGACTGATCCTATAACAGGCTGGTTAATTAGACACATCTCTGACTGAGAGGAGACCCAACTATAACAGACTGGTTAATTAGACACATCTCTGACTGAGAAGAGACCCAACTATAACAGGCTGGTTATTTAGACACATCTCTGACTGAGAGGAGACCCACCTATAACAGGCTGGTTAATTAGACACATCTCTGACTGAGAGGAGACCCAACTATAACAGGCTGGTTAATTAGACACATCTCTGACTGAGAGGAGACCCACCTATAACAGGCTGGTTAATTAGACACATCTCTGACTGAGAGGAGACCCAACTATAACAGGCTGGTTAATTAGACACATCTCTGACTGAGAGGAGACCCAACTATAACAGACTGGTTAATTAGACACATCTCTGACTGAGAGGAGACCCAACTATAACAGGCTGGTTAATTAGACACATCTCTGACTGAGAGGAGACCCAACTATAACAGACTGGTTAATTAGACACATCTCTGACTGAGAGGAGACCCAACTATAACAGGCTGGTTAATTAGACACATCTCTGACTGAGAGGAGAACCAACTATAACAGACTGGTTAATTAGACACATCTCTGACTGAGAGGAGACCCAACTATAACAGGCTGGTTAATTAGACACATCTCTGACTGAGAGGAGACCCAACTATAACAGACTGGTTAATTAGACACATCTCTGACTGAGAGGAGACCCACCTATAACAGGCTGGTTAATTAGACACATCTCTGACTGAGAGGAGACCCAACTATAACAGGCTGGTTAATTAGACACATCTCTGACTGAGAGGAGACCCAACTATAACAGGCTGGTTAATTAGACACATCTCTGACTGAGAGGAGACCCAACTATAACAGGCTGGTTAATTAGACACATCTCTGACTGAGAGGAGACCCAACTATAACAGGCTGGTTAATTAGACACATCTCTGACTGAGAGGAGACCCAACTATAACAGGCTAGTTAATTAGACACATCTCTGACTGAGAGACCCAACTATAACAGGCTGGTTAATTAGACACATCTCTGACTGAGAGGAGACCCACCTATAACAGGCTGGTTAATTAGACACATCTCTGACTGAGAGGAGACCCACCTATAACAGGCTGGTTAATTAGACACATCTCTGACTGAGAGGAGACCCACCTATAACAGGCTGGTTAATTAGACACATCTCTGACTGAGAGGAGACCCAACTATAACAGGCTGGTTAATTAGACACATCTCTGACTGAGAGGAGACCCAACTATAACAGGCTGGTTAATTAGACACATCTCTGACTGAGAGGAGACCCACCTATAACAGGCTGGTTAATTAGACACATCTCTGACTGAGAGACCCAACTATAACAGGCTGGTTAATTAGACACATCTCTGACTGAGAGGAGACCCAACTATAACAGGCTGGTTAATTAGACACATCTCTGACTGAGAGACCCAACTATAACAGGCTGGTTAATTAGACACATCTCTGACTGAGAGACCCAACTATAACAGGCTGGTTAATTAGACACATCTCTGACTGAGAGGAGACCCAACTATAACAGGCTGGTTAATTAAACACATCTCTGACTGAGAGGAGACCCACCTATAACAGACTGGTTAATTAGACACATCTCTGACTGAGAGGAGACCCACCTATAACAGACTGGTTAATTCAGACACATCTCTGACTGAGAGGAGACCCAACTATAACAGGCTGGTTAATTAGACACATCTCTGACTGAGAGGAGACCCAACTATAACAGGCTGGTTAATTAGACACATCTCTGACTGAGAGGAGACCCAACTATAACAGGCTGGTTAATTAGACACATCTCTGACTGAGAGGAGACCCAACTATAACAGACTGGTTAATTAGACACATCTCTGACTGAGAGGAGACCCACCTATAACAGGCTGGTTAATTAGACACATCTCTGACTGAGAGGAGACCCAACTATAACAGGCTGGTTAATTAGACACATCTCTGACTGAGAGGAGACCCAACTATAACAGGCTGGTTAATTAGACACATCTCTGACTGAGAGGAGACCCAACTATAACAGGCTGGTTAATTAGACACATCTCTGACTGAGAGGAGACCCAACTATAACAGGCTGGTTAATTAGACACATCTCTGACTGAGAAGAGACCCAACTATAACAGGCTGGTTAATTAGACACATCTCTGACTGAGAGGAGACCCACCTATAACAGACTGGTTAATTAGACACATCTCTGACTGAGAGGAGACCCACCTATAACAGGCTGGTTAATTAGACACATCTCTGACTGAGAGGAGACCCAACTATAACAGGCTGGTTAATTAGACACATCTCTGACTGAGAGGAGACCCAACTATAACAGACTGGTTAATTAGACACATCTCTGACTGAGAGGAGACCCACCTATAACAGGCTGGTTAATTAGACACATCTCTGACTGAGAGGAGAACCAACTATAACAGGCTGGTTAATTAGACACATCTCTGACTGAGAGGAGACCCAACTATAACAGGCTGGTTAATTAGACACATCTCTGACTGAGAGGAGACCCAACTATAACAGACTGGTTAATTAGACACATCTCTGACTGAGAGGAGACCCAACTATAACAGACTGGTTAATTAGACACATCTCTGACTGAGAGGAGACCCAACTATAACAGGCTGGTTAATTAGACACATCTCTGACTGAGAGGAGAACCAACTATAACAGGCTGGTTAATTAGACACATCTCTGACTGAGAGGAGAACCAACTATAACAGGCTGGTTAATTAGACACATCTCTGACTGAGAGGAGAACCAACTATAACAGGCTGGTTAATTAGACACATCTCTGGATGAGGGGTCTCTGTGTGTTGTTGGTTACGATGACCTCAAACAACAGGACTGTTTTCTCTTTAATTGTAAACAAGATAAGATTAGCATTCCTGCAACATTATTTGTTGAAATATAATTTGCTCTCGAGAAATTAAGCTTATTGATTGCATCCAAATTGGCCGTTTTAATTTATAGGATTCATATAATATCCAATAAATATAGTACCTAACATCCGATTTGGACCAAACTTTTTTTCTAACAAAGAGTAAGACATGAGGAATAACTTTGTTTTTGGGTCAAAAGCCACCCATGAACCCCCACACCCCAACAATGAGTACAAAGTATCAGTTCTCTATGTTTGACTGGTAGTATGGAGCTGCTGCTTGGGGTATTGTTTCTTCATACTATGTCATGTATTTTTAGTCAATTAGATTTCCCCCCCCCCTGTTCAGATAAATTTGTCATTGAAGTAATTTATGTCCCCTCCTAAATCCTGATATTACCAGGTTCTGATCACCTAGATGGTGCTGTCCCTGCTATTAGGTGATACTTTTTTTTAAAGAATGTAGGATGGGACTTAAACCTAAAAACTTCAATGATAAAAACAGGTCTAGGGTTTTATGAATAAACAACTGATATTGTGGAAGGAGTGGAAGGAGCGGTTGAAGCAGGGTCAGGGTTAGAGGTCAGGGTTAGGGTAGTAGCTAAATGACAGATTCCTCTCCTCCTCCCAGTGTTCTGTATGAGTGGAAGGAGCGGTTGAAGCAGGGTTGCCACGTCATCCAGACCACGCCCTCCGGACGCCCTGCCAACATAAGCTCCACCTCCTCCCAGAGGATCTACGTGACGTATCGCCGCGCCACGGAGAGCCAGACCTACGCCGCCCTGGCCGTCACCGACATCTGTGTCATCATCCCCGGCAAGGGAGAGACACCACCACACACCTTCTGCAAGGTGGACAAGAACCTCAACAGCAGTATGGTGAGATGAGGGAGGGAGGGAGGGAGGGAGGGAGGGAGGGAGGGAGGGAGGGATAACATGGATGCTATGCTCTTCTACCAAACCCCCTACTGTAAAACACTCTTCTACCAAACCCCCTACTGTAAAACGCTCCTCTACCAAACCCCCTACTTTAAAACACTCTTCTACCAAACCCCCTACTGTAAAACACTCTTCTACCAAACCCCCTACTGTAAAACGCTCCTCTACCAAACCCCCTACTTTAAAACACTCCTCTACCAAACCCCCTACTGTAAAACACTCTTCTACCAAACCCCCTACTGTAAAACGCTCCTCTACCAAACCACCTACTTTAAAACACTCTTCTACCAAACCCCCTACTGTAAAACACTCTTCTACCAAACCCCCTACTGTAAAACGCTCATCTACCAAACCCCCTACTTTAAAACACTCCTCTACCAAACCCCCTACTGTAAAACACTCTTCTACCAAACCCCCTACTGTAAAACGCTCCTCTACCAAACCCCCTACTGTAAAACACTCTTCTACCAAACCCCCTACTGTAAAACGCTCCTCTACCAAACCCCCTACTTTAAAACACTCTTCTACCAAACCCCCTACTTTAAAACACTCCTCTACCAAACCCCCTACTGTAAAACACTCTTCATCCGAACCCCCTATTGTAAAACACTCTTCTTCCGAACCCCCTACTGTAAAACACTCCTCTACCAAACCCCCTACTGTAAAACACTCTTCTACCAAACCCCCTACTGTAAAACACTCTTCTACCAAACCCCATACTTTAAAACACTCCTCTACCAAACCCCATACTTTAAAACACTCCTCTACCAAACCCCCTACTGTAAAACACTCTTCTTCCGAACCCCCTACTGTAAAACGCTCCTCTACCAAACCCCCTACTGCCCCCCCTCCCCTGACCTCTCCACTGTCCCCTCCCCTGACCTCTCCACTTTCCCCTCTCCTTACATCTCCACCCTCCCCTCTCCTGATCTCTCCACCCTCCCCTCCCCTGACCTCTCCACTGTCCCCTCTCCTGACCTCTCCACTGTCCCCTCTCCTGATCTCTCCACCCTCCCCTCCCCTGACCTCTCCATTGTCCCCTCCCCTGAGTGTTCTGTATGAGTGGAAGGAGCGGTGGAAGTAGGGTCCCCTGACCTCTCCCCTGTCCCCTCCCCTGACCTCTCCCCTGTCCCCCCCCCTGACCTCTCCCCTGTCCCCTCCCCTGACCTCTCCGCTGTCCCCTCCCCTGACCTCTCCACTGTCCACTCCCCTGAACTCTCCCCTGTCCCCCCCCTGACCTCTCCACTGTCCCCTCCCCTGACCTCTCCGCTGTCCCCTCCCCTGACCTCTCCACTGTCCCCTCCCCTGACCTCTCCACTGTCCCCTCCCCTGACCTCTCCACCGTCCCCTGACCTCTCCACTCTCCCCTGACCCCTCCACTGTCCCCTCCCCTGACCTCTCCACCGTCCCCTCCCCTGACCTCTCCACTGTCCCCTGACCTCTCCACCGTCCCCTCCCCTGACCTCTCCACTGTCCCCTCCCCTGACCTCTCCACCGTCCCCTCCCCTGACCTCTCCACCCTCCCCTCCCCTGACCTCTCCACTGTCCCCTGACCTCTCCACCGTCCCCTCCCCTGACCTCTCCACCGTCCCCTCCCCTGACCTCTCCACTGTCCCCTCCCCTGACCTCTCCACTGTCCCCTCCCCTGACCTCTCCACCGTCACCTCCCCTGACCTCTCCACTGTCCCCTCCCCTGGCCTCTTCACCCTCCCCTCCCCTGACCTCTCCACTGTCCCCTGACCTCTCTACTGTCCCCTGACCTCTCCACTGTCCCCTCCCCTGACCTCTCCACTGTCCCCTCCCCTGACCTCTCCCCTGTCCCCTCCCCTGACCTCTCCACTGTCCCCTGACCTCTCCACTGTCCCCTCCCCTGACCTCTCCACTGTCCCCTCCCCTGACCTCTCCACTGTCCCCTCTCCTGACCTCTCCACTGTCCCCTGACCTCTCCCCTGTCCCCTCCCCTGACCTCTCCACTGTCCCCTGACCTCTCCACTGTCCCCTGACCTCTCCACCCTCCCCTCCCCTGACCTCTCCACTGTCCCCTCCCCTGACCCCTCCACTGTCACCTCCCCTGACCTCTCCACTGTCCCCTCCCCTGACCTCTCCACTGTCACCTCCCCTGACCTCTCCACCGTCCCCTCCCCTGACCTCTCCACCGTCCCCTCTCCTGACCTCTCCACTGTCCCCTGACCTCTCCACTGTCCCCTCCCCTGACCTCTCCACTGTCCCCTCCCCTGACCTCTCCACCGTCCCCTCCCCTGACCTCTCCACTGTCCCCTCCCCTGACCTCTCCACTGTCCCCTCCCCTGACCTCTCCACCGTCACCTCCCCTGACCTCTCCACTGTCCCCTCCCCTGGCCTCTTCACCCTCCCCTCCCCTGACCTCTCCACTGTCCCCTGACCTCTCTACTGTCCCCTGACCTCTCCACTGTCCCCTCCCCTGACCTCTCCACTGTCCCCTCCCCTGACCTCTCCCCTGTCCCCTCCCCTGACCTCTCCACTGTCCCCTGACCTCTCCACTGTCCCCTCCCCTGACCTCTCCACTGTCCCCTCCCCTGACCTCTCCACTGTCCCCTCTCCTGACCTCTCCACTGTCCCCTGACCTCTCCCCTGTCCCCTCCCCTGACCTCTCCACTGTCCCCTGACCTCTCCACTGTCCCCTGACCTCTCCACTGTCCCCTGACCTCTCCACCCTCCCCTCCCCTGACCTCTCCACTGTCCCCTCCCCTGACCCCTCCACTGTCACCTCCCCTGACCTCTCCACTGTCCCCTCCCCTGACCTCTCCACTGTCACCTCCCCTGACCTCTCCACCGTCCCCTCCCCTGACCTCTCCACCGTCCCCTCTCCTGACCTCTCCACTGTCCCCTGACCTCTCCACTGTCCCCTCCCCTGACCTCTCCACTGTCCCCTCCCCTGACCTCTCCACTGTCCCCTCTCCTGACCTCTCCCCTGTCCCCTCCCCTGACCTCTCCACTGTCCCCTCTCCTGACCTCTCCCCTGTCTCCTGACCTCTCCACTGTCCCCTCCCCTGACCTCTCCACTGTCCCCTCCCCTGACCTCTCCACTGTCCCCTCTCCTGACCTCTCCTCTGTCCCCTCCCCTGACCTCTCCACTGTCCCCTCTCCTGACCGCTCCCCTGTCTCCTGACCTCTCCACTGTCCCCTCTCCTGACCTGTCATAATTCAGGGTCACTGTGGACTGCTCTTGTCAACACATTACTCAACTGATTCCCGGCGGTGTGTTTGGAAGGAAAGAGAGTGGTGTGATTCATATCCACACACCACGTGTGATCTCTGTTTTCAGTGGGGTTCCTCGGTCTATCTGTGTTACAAGAAGTCTGTGGCCAAAACCAACACCATAGCCTACAAGGCAGGTGAGTGAACGTCCCTGGGAGAGGAGAAATTACATTTATCTGTAGAAATCCCGGAGCTAAGATATGTATCTCCTGCACACCACCACGCAGGAGGTGAAATATCTCCGCAGTCAGGAGGATATTATTGCCCGTCTTAAAACAGACATTTGTCATGGTTTATCATATACACACGGTCACAATCGAGGACTGCAACTACCCGTTTAATGTCCATTAGCATTACGTGGGCTGCTATATATACGTGATGTGCTGTTGTCTCTTGGTAGGGTCAGGCACAGTTGAACAGTACTATCCTCATAGAGCCCAGTCACTGTCCAAGGTCCTGCAGTATGGTTGCTTCACACTGACTTTTTAAAAATGTGTTTCTTTAACCTTTATTTAATAAGAGGGACTGATAAGCAGTCCTTCTGGCCAGTTCTTTTCATCTGAAACACAATGAGCCCCATTGATGGACAGGCTGACATTCCATTTGACTGATTCACTGTCCCAATTGGCACCCTATTCCCTATAGGCTTTGGTCAAAAGTAGTGCACTACATAGGGAATAGGGGGGCATTTGAGGGAATAGGGGGGCATTTGGGACGCAACCCTGATATTCCTCAGGAGACTCCCTCCAATCCTGCTGCTCTGCTGTACCAGAGAATACATGATACAGGAGACTCCCTCCAATCCTGCTGCTCTGCTGTACCAGAGAATACAGGATACTGGAGACTCCCTCCAATCCTGCTGCTCTGCTGTACCAGAGAATACATGAGACTTCTATAGCCAGCATTCACAGACAAAAGTCCCCAGCTGCTCATTTTGACTGATAAAAGGTTTTGGTACTTTTTGGGGCGGGTACATTGTGGACCTTGTCATTTTTATGCTAATTCTCTGGTTATGAGTTATTCAAGTTTATAACAGGGGTTGGATTCTCCTGGTTGGCTGGTGAGTTATTCATGTTTATAACAGGTTTGGATTCTCCCTGGTTGGCTGATGAGTCATTCATGTTTATGACAGGGTTTGGATTCTCTCTGGTGAGTGAGTAAATGTGGACACATTTTTTCTCTACACTGTTCATTGTGACGATAAACAGTTGTAGCTTTTTCCCCCCACAGTTACTTGGTTGTTCAATGCAAATGCTCTAGTGATGAGTCATGGATGTTTACAGCAGGGTAGAAGGATTCTCCCTGGTTGGCTGATGTATCAGAGATTCTCCCTGGTTGGCTGATGTATCAGAGATTCTCCCTGGTTGGCTGGTGAGTCTAGAATGTTTACAGCAGGGTAGAAGGGATTCTCCCTGGTTGGCTGATGTATCAGAGATTCTCCCTAGTTGGCTGATGTATCAGAGATTCTCCCTGGTTGGCTGATGTATCAGAGATTCCCCCTGGTTGGCTGATGTATCAGAGATTCTCCCTGGTTGGCTGGTGTATCAGAGATTCTCCCTGGTTGGCTGATGTATCAGAGATTCTCCCTGGTTGGCTGATGTATCAGAGATTCTCCCTGGTTGGCTGATGTATCAGAGATTCTCCCTGGTTGGCTGATGTATCAGAGATTCTCCCTGGTTGGCTCGTGTATCAGAGATTCACCCTGGTTGGCTGATGAGCCAGTAAGAGAGAGCGATATATCCCAGAGGATATGGGCCAGACAAGGTGCATGAGAACATACTGTAGTCTGCAGTGATGTGCTGCTGGCGTGTTAAGACTTGTTAAGACGTGTTGTGAGACAGACAGTGTTCTGGGTTAAACACTGTTAATGATGCCAGTACACACTCCTAGAGCCTTAAAGAGATGCTTCACCCAAGTAAGAAAAGGACTCCCTTTCTTTGGGACAGCATGGTGCTTACCAGTCCAAAACACTGCCTAGAGTTTGGCCTACATAATAGTGTAATTACTGAGCTAGGCCTAAGTGTAGCTAATTGGTGTCTATGGACAATGACTAGACCTAATTAACAAAGACTTCATTATCTGTCAGCGACTGCTTAGTGCTACAGGAACTGCCTAGTGTTGCATGTAATGATGATTATGGTCATGTCATGATACATTAACTGAGAGATAGTCCTCTATCAACCCATAGCTGTTTAGTGGTTCATTAGGATAGAAACATTCTACATTAACCCATAGCTGTTTAGTGGTTCATTAGGATAGAAACATTCTACATTAACCCATAGCTGTTTAGTGGTTCATTAGGACAGAAACATTCTACATTAACCCATAGCTGTTTAGTGGTTCATTATGATAGAAACATTCTACATTAACCCATAGCTGTTTAGTGGTTCATTATGATAGAAACATTCTACATTAACCCATAGCTGTTTAGTGGTTCATTAGGATAGAAACATTCTACATTAAATTTTATTGAGGTGTGATCTCCTTTATTGAGTTCTCACCCTCGCCCCTCCTTCCGTCCACTCTCCTTCATTCCTTCCCTCTCCCTCTCCCCTCCTTCCGTCCCCTCTCCTTCATTCCTTCCCTCTCCCTTACCCCTCCTTCCATCCCCTCTCCTTCATTCCTTCCCTCTCCCTTACCCCTCCTTCCGTCCACTCTCCTTCATTCCTTCCCTCTCCCTTACCCCTCCTTCCATCCCCTCTCCTTCATTCCTTCCCTCTCCCTTACCCCTCTTTCCGTCCTCTCTCCTTCATTCCTTCCGTCCCCTCTCCTTCATTCCTTCCCTCTCCCTTACCCCTCCTTCCATCCCCTCTCCTTCATTCCTTCCCTCTCCCTTACCCCTCCTTCCATCCACTCTCCTTCATTCCTTCCCTCTCCCTTACCCCTCCTTCCGTCCTCTCTCCTTCATTCCTTCCATCCCCTCTCCTTCATTCCTTCCCTCTCCCTCGCCCCTCCTTCCGTCCCCTCTCCTTCATTCCTTTCCTCTCCCTCGCCCCTCCTTCCGTCCCCTCTCCTTCATTCCTTCCCTCACCCTCGCCCCTCATTCCATCCTCTCTCCTTCATTCCTTCCCTCTCTCTCCTTCTCTCCCTCTCCTTCCCCCACTCCCTCCCTCTCCCCTCTCCCTCCCTCCAGGTTTGTTTAGCAGGTATCCTGAGGAGGACTATGAGTCTTTCCCCCTGCCTGAGTCCGTGCCCCTGTTCTGTCTGCCCATGGGGGCCACCATCGAGGCCTGGCCGGCCCAGACTAAATACTCCCTGCCTGTCTTCTCCACCTTCGTACTGACCGGATCCTCTGGAGAGAAGGTAACACACACATGAGCGTTCACGCAGGCATGCACGCACACGCACACACACACACACACACACACACACACACACACACACACACACACACACACACACACACACACACACACACACACACACACACACACACACACACACACACACACACACACACACCTATCCTTTCAAGAATGGTTATTCCACCATGCACACCCGTCCACATGCACGCACTAGGTCCAAGGAATGTTATCTTAACAAACAAATACGCATCCACACACTCGCACACACACGTGGACACACATACACACACTCTCACACATGTGGACACACATACACACACTCTCACACACGTGGACACACACACACACCTCCTAAACCCCAAGAACTCTTATACCTCCTACATACACACATGCAGCTAACCTCCAAGGAATGTTATCCCACCGAACACACACACACCTACGCATTTGTGTTTATTATGGATCCCCATTAGTTCCTGCCAAGGCAGCAGCTACTCTTCCTGGGGTTTATTATGGATCCCCATTAGTTCCTGCCAAGGCAGCAGCTACTCTTCCTGGGGTTTATTATGGATCCCCATTAGTTCCTGCCAAGGCAGCAGCTACTCTTCCTGGGGTTTATTATGGATCCCCATTAGTTCCTGCCAAGGCAGGAGCTACTCTTCCTGGGGTTTATTATGGATCCCCATTAGTTCCTGCCAAGGCAGCAGCTACTCTTCCTGGGGTTTATTATGGATCCCCATTAGTTCCTGCCAAGGCAGCAGCTACTCTTCCTGGGGTTTATTATGGATCCCCATTAGTTCCTGCCAAGGCAGCAGCTACTCTTCCTGGGGTTATTATGGATCCCCATTAGTTCCTGCCAAGGCAGCAGCTACTCTTCCTGTGGTTTATTATGGATCCCCATTAGTTCCTGCCAAGGCAGCAGCTACTCTTCCTGGGGTTTATTATGGATTCCCATTAGTTCCTGCCAAGGCAGCAGCTACTCTTCCTGGGGTTTATTATGGATCCCCATTAGTTCCTGCCAAGGCAGCAGCTACTCTTCCTGGGGTTTATTATGGATCCCCATTAGTTCCTGCCGAGGCAGCAGCTACTCTTCCTGGGGTTTATTATGGATCCCCATTAGTTCCTGCCAAGGCAGCAGCTACTCTTCCTGGGGTTTATTATATTATGGATCCCCATTAGTTCCTGCCAAGGCAGCAGCTACTCTTCCTGGGGTTTATTATGGATCCCTATTAGTTCCTGCCGAGGCAGCAGATACTCATCCTGGGGTTTATTATGGATCCCCATTAGTTCCTGCCGAGGCAGCGGCAACTCTTCCTGGGGTTTATTATGGATCCCCATTAGTTCCTGCCAAGGCAGCAGCTACTCTTCCTGGGGTTTATTATGGATCCCCATTAGTTCCTGCCAAGGCAGCAGCTACTCTTCCTGGGGTTTATTATGGATCCCCATTAGTTCCCGCCAAGGCAGCAGCTACTCTTCCTGGGGTTTATTATGGATCCCCATTAGTTCCTGCCAAGGCAGCAGCTACTCTTCCTGGGGTTTATTATGGATCCCCATTAGTTCCTGCCGAGGCAGCAGCTACTCTTCCTGGGGTTTATTATGGATCCCCATTAGTTCCTGCCGAGGCAGCAGCTACTCTTCCTGGGGTTATTATGGATCCCCATTAGTTCCTGCCGAGGCAGCAGCTACTCTTCCTGGGGTTTATTATGGATCCCCATTAGTTCCTGCCGAGGCAGCAGGTACTCTTCCTGGGGTTTATTATGGATCCCCATTAGTTCCCGCCAAGGCAGCAGCTACTCTTCCTGGGGTTTATTATGGATCCCCATTAGTTCCTGCCGAGGCAGCAGCTACTCTTCCTGGGGTTATTATGGATCCCCATTAGTTCCTGCCGAGGCAGCAGCTACTCTTCCTGGGGTTTATTATGGATCCCCATTAGTTCCTGCCGAGGCAGCAGGTACTCTTCCTGGGGTTTATTATGGATCCCCATTAGTTCCCGCCAAGGCAGCAGGTACTCTTCCTGGGGTTTATTATGGATCCCCATTAGTTCCTGCCAAGGCAGCAGCTACTCTTCCTGGGGTTTATTATGGATCCCCATTAGTTCCTGCCAAGGCAGCAGCTACTCTTCCTGGGGTTTATTATGGATCCCCATTAGTTCCTGCCGAGGCAGCAGCTACTCTTCCTGGGGTTTATTATGGATCCCCATTAGTTCCTGCCAAGGCAGCAGCTACTCTTCCTGGGGTTTATTATATTATGGATCCCCATTAGTTTCTGCCAAGGCAGCAGCTACTCTTCCTGGGGTTTATTATGGATCCCCATTAGTTCCTGCCGAGGCAGCAGCTACTCTTCCTGGGGTTTATTATGGATCCCCATTAGTTCCTGCCAAGGCAGCAGCTACTCTTCCTGGGGTTTATTATGGATCCCCATTAGTTTCTGCCAAGGCAGCAGCTATTCTTCCTGGGGTTTATTATGGATCCCCATTAGTTCCTGCCAAGGCAGCAGCTATTCTTCCGGGGGTTTATTATGGATCCCCATTAGTTCGTTTGTTTGTTTGTTTGTTTGTCTCTTCACAGTCCCCACTGTTCCATAAGGTCTTATTTTATCTGTTTTATTTATTTATTTGATTCTACTTCTTGCATCAGTTACCTGATGTGGAATAGAGTTCCATGTGGTCATGGCTCTATGTAGTACTGTGCGCCTCCCATAGTCTGTTCTGAACTTGGAGACTGTGAAGAGACCTCTTGTGGCTTGTCTACCTCTTGTGGCAGGTATTGACACATTAACACACAACAACAGCTGAGGAGGCCTCATCCAAAACATTACACATACTGGGGCACCAGGAAACCACGGTGACGCACAGCACACACCAGCAGTGAAAGTGGGTCACACACACACACACACACACACACACACACACACACACACACACACACACACACACACACACACACACACACACACACACACACACACACACACACACACACACACACACACACACACACACAATAATGAAATGGAACAGATACAGCCAGAAATAGATAGGCAGTCACAGCTGCCGGAAGGATCTTGGCTTCAAAGAGTAACCACCAAGGAGAAACACCACAGTGACAGGCAGCGGGGTAACAGCTAGCTAGTAGCTAGCTAGCTTATCTGTAAACACCACAGTGACAGGCAGCAAGGTAACAGCTAGCTAGTAGCTAGCTAGCTTATCTGTAAACACCACAGTGACAGGCAGCAAGGTAACAGCTAGCTAGTAGCTAGCTAGCTTATCTGTAAACACCACAGTGGCAGGCAGCAAGGTAACAGCTAGCTAGTAGCTAGCTAGCTTATCTGTAAACACCACAGTGACAGGCAGCAAGGTAACAGCTAGCTAGTAGCTAGCTAGCTTATCTGTAAACACCACAGTGACAGGCAGCAAGGTAACAGCTAGCTAGTAGCTAGCTAGCTTATCTGTAAACACCACAGTGACAGGCAGCAAGGTAACAGCTAGCTAGTAGCTAGCTAGCTTATCTGTAAACACCACAGTGACAGGCAGCAAGGTAACAGATAGCTAGTAGCTAGCTAGCTTATCTGTAAACACCACAGTGACAGGCAGCAAGGTAACAGCTAGCTAGTAGCTAGCTAGCTTATCTGTAAACACCACAGTGACAGGCAGCGGGGTAACAGCTAGCTAGTAGTTTGATTGAGCTTGCCTAGGCTTAGTGGACCTATTGAATACTAGCTAAAATACAACCCCATCTCTGTTTCTGGGGTCTGAAAGTGGAGCTATGTGGTGAAACCCAGGTCTGAATAAAACGAATAGGACCTGAACCCAGGTCTGAATAAAACTAATAGGACCTGAACCCAGGATAACACGACGCGAGCAGGGGGTCAAAACGACGGCTGGCGTGCAACCACTCTGTCTGTCTCTTGGGTGACCCAGCCGTGTGTGTGGTAGGTGAGCTGTGTTTTCCTGGCCAAGGTCATAGAGACAGTCAGGAGGTCCTGGTGTCCTGCCGCTCATTCTGCACACAGACCAGGCTTCCCTTTAAACTGAGCATGTCAGCTGCTGACCCAGACATTTACTAACACAAAGTATGAACACTTTACAGCATACAGGACAGTGCATACTGTACACACCCCCTGACAGAAGGCTGTTCTGTACTAGACTATACCCCCTGACAGAAGGCTGTTCTGTACTAGACTATACCCCCTGACTGGAGGCTGTTCTGTACTAGACTGTACCCCCTGACAGAAGGCTGTTCTGTACTAGACTATACCCCCTGACTGGAGGCTGTTCTGTACTAGACTATACCCCCTGACTGAAGGCTGTTCTGTACTAGACTATACCCCCTGACTGGAGGCTGTTCTGTACTAGACTATACCCCCTGACTGAAGGCTGTTCTGTACTAGACTATACCCCCTGACTGAAGGCTGTTCTGTACTAGACTATACCCCCTGACAGAAGGCTGTTCTGTACTAGACTATACCCCCTGACTGGAGGCTGTTCTGTACTAGACTATACCCCCTGACAGAAGGCTGTTCTGTACTAGACTACACCCCCTGACTGGAGGCTGTTCTGTACTAGACTATACCCCCTGACTGGAGGCTGTTCTGTACTAGACTATACCCCCTGACTGGAGGCTGTTCTGTACTAGACTATACCCCCTGACTGGAGGCTGTTCTGTACTAGACTACACCCCCTGACTGGAGGCTGTTCTGTACTAGACTATACCCCCTGACAGAAGGCTGTTCTGTACTAGACTATACCCCCTGACAGAAGGCTGTTCTGTACTAGACTATACCCCCTTCTGGGAAAAGTTAGAAAATGACTTAAATACAGTAGGAGATCAGAAAATCCTTTTGGCTGTGATCCAGACCGTATATTATGATGTTATGTGATCTGTCTCTACGAGCATAATACTGGGTTTCCAGGAATCAAACTGCTCTGTGTTTGTCTGTAGGATTATGCTAGATTTAGAATGTGTTGAGAGAGAAGGTAAAAACACTGAGAGCTGGTACAAGGTCAGATATAGACAGAGAGAGGGTAACCTAGCTGGTACAAGGTCAGATATAGACAGAGAGAGGGTAACCTAGCTGGTACAAGGTCAGATATAGACAGAGAGGGTAAAGACAGAGAGAGGGTAACCTAGCTGGTACAAGGTCAGATGTAGACAGAGAGAGGGTAACCTAGCTGGTACAAGGTCAGATATAGACAGAGAGAGGGTAACCTAGCTGGTACAAGGTCAGATGTAGACAGAGAGAGGGTAACCTAGCTGGTACAAGGTCAGATATAGACAGAGAGAGGGTAACCTAGCTGGTACAAGGTCAGATGTAGACAGAGAGAGGGTAACCTAGCTGGTACAAGGTCAGATGTAGACAGAGAGGGTAAAGACAGAGAGAGGGTAACCTAGCTGATACAAGGTCAGATGTAGACAGAGAGGGTAAAGATAGAGAGAGGGTAACCTAGCTGGTACAAGGTCAGATATAGACAGAGAGGGTAAAGACAGAGAGAGGGTAACCTAGCTGGTACAAGGTCAGATATAGACAGAGAGGGTAAAGTCAGAGAGAGGGTAACCTAGCTGGTACAAGGTCAGATGTAGACAGAGAGGGTAAAGACAGAGAGAGGGTAACCTAGCTGGTACAAGGTCAGATGTAGACAGAGAGGGTAAAGATAGAGAGAGGGTAACCTAGCTGGTACAAGGTCAGATATAGACAGAGAGGGTAAAGACAGAGAGAGGGTAACCTAGCTGGTACAAGGTCAGATGTAGACAGAGAGGGTAAAGACAGAGAGAGGGTAACCTAGCTGGTACAAGGTCAGATATAGACAGAGAGGGTAAAGACAGAGAGAGGGTAACCTAGCTGGTACAAGGTCAGATATAGACAGAGAGGGGGTAACCTAGCTGGTACAAGGTCAGATATATCTATTGCTTTTTAAATGCTCAGGGATTTTTCTGCATAGAAAATGATTGGGGTGGCCTCTTAAGTCCAAAGAGGGCTCCTTGCCAAGCCCCCGGCCACGCCCACCACCGAAGTCCCTTTTTGATCCGGAGAAAACCCTGATTCTTATTGAAGTTTCACTGAGAAGCACGATGATTAATGGGTGATTATGGTGCACGAGATACAAGAATTACAAGACTGTCTCTGTGTAGTTCATGTATGTTTTCCAGTCAGAGGATGAGCAGTCGGAAGTCCGTCTCATCGCTCACGGAGCACCGCTCCACGTCCTTTCCAACGGCTCTGCTAAAAACCGCTCCTCGCTCACAGGAAGAAAAAAATCGAGCCGCTCCAAATTCCTTCCATTCATTATAATCACCATTTAACCAACACTCATCTATTGTTGTGACTACCTGGACCTACCATTTAACCAACACTCATCTATTTTTGTGACTACCTAGACCTACCATTTAACCAACACTCATCTATTGTTGTGACTACCGGGACCTACCATTTAACCAACACTCATCTATTGTTGTGACTACCTGGACCTACCATTTAACCAACACTCATCTATTGTTGTGACTACCTAGACCTACCATTTAACCAACACTCATCTATTGTTGTGACTACCGGGACCTACCATTTAACCAACACTCATCTATTGTTGTGACTACCTGGACCTACCATTTAACCAACACTCATCTATTGTTGTGACTACCTGGACCTACCATTTAACCAACA
This sequence comes from Salvelinus fontinalis, assembly GCF_029448725.1. Taxonomy (NCBI): domain Eukaryota; kingdom Metazoa; phylum Chordata; class Actinopteri; order Salmoniformes; family Salmonidae; genus Salvelinus; species Salvelinus fontinalis. The sequence continues at coordinate 38,915,934 of NC_074699.1, read as the reverse complement.
CTCATCTATTGTTGTGACTACCTGGACCTACCATTTAACCAACACGCATCTATTGTTGTGACTACCTGGACCTACCATTTAACCAACACTCATCTATTGTTGTGACTACCCGGACCTACCATTTAACCAACACTCATCTATTGTTGTGACTACCTGGACCTACCATTTAACCAACACTCATCTATTGTTGTGACTACCTGGACCTACCATTTAACCAACACTCATCTATTGTTGTGACTACCTAGACCTACCATTTAACCAACACCCATCTATTGTTGTGACTACCGGGACCTACCATTTAACCAACACCCATCTATTGTTGTGACTACCTAGACCTACCATTTAACCAACACCCATCTATTGTTGTGACTACCTAGACCTACCATTTAACCAACACCCATCTATTGTTGTGACTACCTGGACCTACCATTTAACCAACACTCATCTATTGTTGTGACTACCCGGACCTACCATTTAGTTTTGAAGTATTGAAACCAGACCATATGATTTGAATGAAATGTATTTTAATAAACATCATGAAAAGGTGACTAAGAAGCGCTCATCATTTCAAATAGCCTACGTGTCATATTAACAGTATATTAACACTCTGAATAGGCTACATGTCATATTAACAGTATATTAACACTCTGAATAGGCTACATGTCATATTAAACAGTATATTAACACTCTGAATAGGCTACATGCCATATTAAACAGTATATTAACACTCTGAATAGGTTACATGTCATATTAAACAGTATATTAACACTCTGAATAGGCTACATGTCATATTAAACAGTATATTAACACTCTGAATAGGTTACATGTCATATTAAACAGCATATTAACACTCTGAATAGGCTACATGTCAGATTTCAGATTCCACCGTGATTCTTTAGTTGTGGACACTACATCACCACACTCCCGCTCTTCTTTAGTAGTGGACATTACATCACCACACTCCCTCTCTTCTTTAGTAGTGGACACTACATCACCACACTCCCTCTCTTCTTTAGTAGTGGACACTACATCACCACACTCCCTCTCTTCTTTAGTAGTGGACACTACATCACCACACTCCCTCTCTTCTTTAGTAGTGGACACTACATCACCACACTCCCGCTCTTCTTTAGTAGTGGACACTACATCACCACACTCCCTCTCTTCTTTAGTAGTGGACACTACATCACCCCACTCCCTCTCTTCTTTAGTAGTGGACACTACATCACCCCACTCCCTCCCTTCTTTAGTAGTGGACACTACATCACCACACTCCCTCTCTTCTTTAGTAGTGGACATTACATCACCACACTCCCTGTCTTCTTTAGTAGTGGACACTACATCACCCCACTCCCTGTCTTCTTTAGTCGTGGACACTACATCACCACACTCCCTCACCACACTCCCTCTCTTCTTTAGTAGTGGACACTCCATCACCACACTCCCTCTCTTCTTTAGTAGTGGACACTACATCACCACACTCCCTCTCTTCTTTAGTAGTGGACACTACATCACCACACTCCCTCTCTTCTTTAGTAGTGGACACTACATCACCACACTCCCTCTCTTCTTTAGTAGTGGACACTACATCACCACACTCCCTCTCTTCTTTAGTAGTGTACACTACATCACCACACTCCCTCACCACACTCCCTCTCTTCTTTAGTAGTGGACACTCCATCACCACACTCCCTCTCTTCTTTAGTAGTGGACACTACATCACCACACTCCCTCTCTTCTTTAGTCGTGGACACTACATCACCACACTCCCTCACCACACTCCCTCTCTTCTTTAGTAGTGGACACTCCATCACCACACTCCCTCTCTTCTTTAGTAGTGGACACTACATCACCACACTCCCTCTCTTCTTTAGTAGTGGACACTACATCACCACACTCCCTCTCTTCTTTAGTAGTGGACACTACATCACCACACCACTCCCTCTCTTCTTTAGTAGTGGACATTACATCACCACACTCCCTCTCTTCTTTAGTAGTGGACACTACATCACCACACTCCCTCTCTTCTTTAGTAGTGGACACTACATCACCACACTCCCTCTCTTCTTTAGTAGTGGACACTACATCACCACACTCCCTCTCTTCTTTAGTAGTGGACACTACATCACCACACTCCCTCTCTTCTTTAGTAGTGGACACTACATCACCACACTCCCTCTCTTCTTTAGTAGTGGACACTACATCACCACACCACTCCCTCTCTTCTTTAGTAGTGGACACTACATTACTGCACTCCCTCTCTTCTTTAGTAGTGGACACTACATCACCACACTCCCTCTCTTCTTTAGTAGTGGACACTACATCACCACACTCCCTCTCTTCTTTAGTTGTAGACACTACATCACCACACTCCCTCTCTTCTTTAGTAGTGGACACTACATCACCACACTCCCTGTCTTCTTTAGTAGTGGACACTACATCACCACACTCCCTCTCTTCTTTAGTAGTGGACACTACATCACCACACTCCCTCTCTTCTTTAGTAGTGGACACTACATCACCACACTCCCTGTCTTCTTTAGTAGTGGACACTACATCACCACACTCCCTCTCTTCTTTAGTAGTGGACATTACATCACCACACCCCCTCTCTTCTTTAGTCGTGGACACTACATCACCACACTCCCTCTCTTCTTCAGTTGTGGACACTACATCACCACACTCCCTCTCTTCTTTAGTTGTGGACACTACATCACCACACTCCCTCTCTTCTTTAGTAGTGGACACTACATCACCACACTCCCTCTCTTCTTTAGTTGTGGACACTACATCACCGCACTCCCTCTCTTCTTTAGTAGTGGACATTACATCACCACACTCCCTCTCTTCTTTAGTTGTGGACACTACATCACCACACTCCCTCTCTTCTTTAGTAGTGGACACTACATCACCACACTCTCTCGCTTATTTAGTAGTGGACACTAGATCACCACACCCCCTCTCTTCTTTAGTTGTAGACACTACATCACCACACTACCTCTCTTGCTCATCTTTATAAGTCACCTTGATTTAACACCTGTGTGTTTTATCAGTTTCTTTATGAACATATTTAGTGAACTCCATGACAGTAGCTAAAGCAAGGGGCTATAGCAGCACACAAGTATACTATACAAATGCATGCTGGGACGGGCATGCCCTGAGCTCATGTAGTGTGCTCTCCAGCCTTTGGGAAACTCGCTCCGCGCTCCAGTCAAATTGGACACCCTCTACTACTCGCTCCAGCTCCTCGCTCCACTCGACTGACGTTCTCTGGTTCCAGTCAGCTGTATGGCAACAGATACATATGTGCCCCTATATCTATGTACTAGATACATATGTGCCCCTATATCTATGTACAGATACATATGTGCCCCTATATATATGTACAGATACATATGTGCCCCTATATCTATGTACAGATACATATGTGCCCCTATGTCTATGTACTAGATACATATGTGCCCCTATATATATGTACAGATACATATGTGCCCCTATATCTATGTACAGATACATATGTGCCCCTATATATATGTACAGATACATATGTGCCCCTATATCTATGTACTAGATACATATGTGCCCCTATATCTATGTACAGATACATATGTGCCCCTATGTCTATGTACAGATACATATGTGCCCCTATGTCTATGTATAGATACATATGTGCCCCTATATCTATGTACAGATACATATGTGCCCCTATATCTATGTACAGATACATATGTGCCCCTATGTCTATGTACTAATGGCTCCATCCTGACGTGTATCTGTTTCCTCATCTCAGGTGTACGGTGCAGCCATCCAGTTCTACGAGCCCTACTCCCAGGACTGTCTGACCGACCAGCAGCGCTCTCAGCTGGGTCTGCCGGGGCTGGACCACGGGCCTTCTTCCCCAGCCACCTCCCCCTCCACCCCAGCTCCGGGCCCCAGGGCGCTACACACCAACAAGTGTATCTGTTTGCTGTCTCACTGGCCCTTCTTTGACGCCTTCCGCAAGTTCCTCACCTTCCTCTATCGATACTCCATCTCTGGACCTCACACCTTGCCCATCGAGAAGTGAGCACCGTGTGAATTATATATATTATGACACAACAGACATTTGTGGTATCAACTGCAGCACTTGAACCCATTGGCCTTGGTGTTGCTAGGACCATGCTGAGCCACTGTCCTTTATAAGTACACAGCCTGTGTTATCTGACAGCTTTGTATAGGACATGAACCATACCCAGGCACTTTGTACATAGATATACTGTAGACACACTCCCTAGATGATTGAACAATTCCAAATGGTATCCAGTCCACTAAATAAACACCAGAGGCTATGTTTAGATCAAGTGTTTGCTGACAGTTCAACAGGGCATTGTTTTGGTCAGGTGGCAGTGTAGTGACAGAACTCTATGTAAATCTACCCCCCTGTCCCAGGCGGTGTGATGACAGATTAGACTCACCTCCTCCTCAGGGTTATTTCTGACCTCATATTCTGTAACTCTTCTTCTTCTTCCTGTCAGGCACATCTCCCACTTCATGCACAAGGTCCCCTTCCCCTCCTCCCAGAGGCCCAGGATACTGGTGCAGGTGAGTTAAGGCGTCCATGGTGCTGGCTGCCATGTAATGTCTGTGGTTTCTGTCAGTGTGTGTCTCTATTCACTACTAAACAATGTCTGACTCTGTCTTGATCATAATCATCATTCTTTTAATAGTGTTTTTCTCAAAGTTATTTACATTGTATTGAGATAACGCACCCCTTCTAGCACCAATCTCTGGCAACAGAGACACTACTGGTTATATGGGAGTCTTTGATAACAGCCACCTGCGAAATGAAGCACGGCAGCCATTTTGTGCCAGACCTGTCCCCACCACACTATACCTGTGGTAATGTGTTGACATTCCCCAGCTCTCTCCTCACGACAGCCTGATGTTGAGCCAGCCTGTGTCCTCCCCTCTACCACTCAGGTAAGACAGGTATCATATACACTGAGTGTACAAAACATTATGAACACCTTCCTAATATTGACTTGCACAACCCCCCCCTCCCCCCTTTTGCCCTCAATTTGTCTGGGGATAGACTTTACACTCCAATGCTTCCCACAGTTGTGTCAAGTTGGCAGGATGTCCATTGTGTGGTGGACCATTCTTGATACACACAGGAAATTGTTGAGCGTGAAAAACTCCAGCGGTGTTGCTGTTCTTGACACTCTCAAACCGGTGCGCCTGGCACCTACTACCATACCCCGGTTCAAAGGAACTTTAATCTTTTGTCTTGTCCATTCACCCTTTTGTTGAATGGCACACATACACAATCCATGACTCAATTGTCTTTAACCTGTCTCCTCCCCTTCATCTACACTGATTGAAGTGGATTTAACAGGTGTATATCATAATAAGAACAGTAGTGGTCCTATAGCAGTACCTTGAGGAACTCCAAAACATACCTTTAGATTGGTTTAAAGAATTGGACGAAGGTTTGGTGACTGCTGGTGAAGTTCATGGTATTAGTTATGGTATGATTAATTGATGGTATGGTTATTTTATGGTATTAGTTATGGTATGGTTAATTGATGGTATTAGTTATGGTATGATTAATTTATGGTATGTGTTATGATAGTGATGTAGTGTGTTAATCTCTTCTATGGCTGTGCTCCAGTGGTGGTCGGTTGTCCATACTGCTGCAGAACCTCGGTCCGGAGAATGCTATAACGCTCCTGGTGTTTGCTGTGACAGAACATAAGATCCTGGTCCACTCTCTACGGCCCGCTGTTCTGACCAGTGTCACTGAGGCTCTGGTGGCTGTGAGTACCTCAGATATCAGCTGTTTAACACTATAGTACCTCAGATATCAGCTGTTTAACACTATAGAACCTCAGATATCAGCTGTTTAACACTATAGTACCTCAGATATCAGCTGTTTAACACTATATTACCTCAGATATCAGCTGTTTAACACTATAGTACCTCAGATATCAGCTGTTTAACACTATATTACCTCAGATATCAGCTGTTTAACACTATAGTACCTCAGATATCAGCTGTTTAACACTATAGTACCTCAGATATCAGCTGTTTGACACTATAGAACCTCAGATATCAGCTGTTTGACACTATATTACCTCAGATATCAGCTGTTTGACACTATAGTACCTCAGATATCAGCTGTTTAAATCTTTAGGACTTTTAGTAGTAGCTTGTGGTTTTAGTAAGTAGTTTAAATAATTAGCTATGGCAGTTTGATAGTAGGGTTTAAATAATTACCTATGACAGTTTGATAGTAGAAGTTAAATAATTAGCTATGGCAGTTTGATAGTATTCTTAGTAGTAGCTAAGCAATTGCAGTATTGGTAATGTCTCTCGGTTTTGACAGTAGTTTTAAAGGTTCCGTTTCCTGATTTGACCTCCCTCCCTCCCTCTCTCTTTCTCTCCCCCTATCTCTCCTCCTCAGATGATCTTCCCATTCCACTGGCCGTGTCCGTACATCCCTCTGTGCCCGCTGGCCCTGGCAGGAGTCCTCTCCGCACCCTGCCCCTTCATCGTGGGTGTCGACTCGCGCTACTTTGACCTTTACGACCCCCCGCTGGACGTCAGCTGTGTCGACCTCGACACAAACACCATCTCCCAGTAAGCACTGCTTCTTCTGACACAAACACCATCTCCCAGTAAGCACTGCTTCTTCTGACACAAACACCATCTCCCAGTAAGCACTGCTTCTTCTGACACAAACACCATCTCCCAGTAAGCACAGCTTCTTCTGACACAAACACCATCTCCCAGTAAGCACAGCTTCTTCTGACACAAACACCATCTCCCAGTAAGCACAGCTTCTTCTGACACAAACACCATCTCCCAGTAAGCACTGCTTCTTCTGACACAAACACCATCTCCCAGTAAGCACTGCTTTTTCTGACAGAAACACCATCTCCCAGTAAGCACTGCTTCTTCTGACAGAAACACCATCTCCCAGTAAGCATTGCGGCGACTACCAACCCCCTGTTTTGTACTAGAATGGGATGGGATTAAATAGAATGGAATAGACTAAAGTTTTCTTTCCATATAATGTGTAAATTCTCTTTTTTGAGTATGGATCTCCCACACAGCAGTTGCCGTTTGTGACTGTAGCTTTCTGCTCAGGCCCCAACCAACTCTCACAGAATGACTCTCCAAGACTCTCCACTTAGCTAACGGGCTGAGAACAGTACAGGGTCAACCATAGTGAAGGGCCTCCATCTACTTAGCTAACGGGCTGAGAACAGTACAGGGTCAACCATAGTGAAGGACCTCTATCCACTTAGCTAACGGGCTGAGAACAGTACAGGGTCAACCATAGTGAAGGGCCTCCATCTACTTAGCTAACGGGTTGAGAACAGTACAGGGTCAACCATAGTGAAGGGCCTCCATCTACTTAGCTAACGGGCTGAGAACAGTACAGGGTCAACCATAGTGAAGGGCCTCTATCCACTTAGCTAACGGGCTGAGAACAGTACAGGGTCAACCATAGTGAAGGTCCTCCAGCCACTTAGCTAACGGGCTGAGAACAGTACAGGGTCAACCATAGTGAAGGGCCTCTATCCACTTAGCTAACGGGTTGAGAACAGTACAGGGTCAACCATAGTGAAGGTCCTCCAGCCACTTAGCTAACGGGCTGAGAACAGTACAGGGTCAACCATAGTGAAGGACCTCTATCCACTTAGCTAACGGGCTGAGAACAGTACAGGGTCAACCATAGTGAAGGTCCTCCAGCCACTTAGCTAACGGGCTGAGAACAGTACAGGGTCAACCATAGTGAAGGGCCTCTATCCACTTAGCTAACGGGCTGAGAACAGTACAGGGTCAACCATAGTGAAGGTCCTCCAGCCACTTAGCTAACGGGCTGAGAACAGTACAGGGTCAACCATAGTGAAGGACCTCTATCCACTTAGCTAACGGGCTGAAAACAGTACAGGGTCAACCATAGTGAAGGTCCTCCAGCCACTTAGCTAACGGGCTGAGAACAGTACAGGGTCAACCATAGTGAAGGGCCTCCATCCACTTAGCTAACGGACAAATGTGCATGTGTCTGC
>NC_074699.1:38875377-38902877 GCF_029448725.1 Salvelinus fontinalis | reverse complement strand
GTCAGTTGTTAGTCAGGTCAGCTGTTAGTCAGGTCAGCTGTTAGTCAGGTCAGCTGTTAGTCAGGTCAGTTGTTAGTCAGGTCAGCTGTTAGTCAGGTCAGCTGTTAGTCAGGTCAGCTGTTAGTCAGGTCAGTTGTTAGTCAGGTCAGCTGCTAGTCAGGTCAGCTGCTAGTCAGGTCAGCTGTTAGTCAGGGCAGCTGTTAGTCAGGTCAGTTGTTAGTCAGGTCAGCTGTCAGATTAGCTGTTAGTCAGATTAGCTGTTAGTCAGGTCAGCTGTTAGTCAGGTCAGTTGTTAGTCAGGGCAGCTGTTAGTCAGATTAGCTGTTAGTCAGGTCAGTTGTTAGTCAGGTCAGCTGTCAGATTAGCTGTTAGTCAGATTAGCTGTTAGTCAGGTCAGCTGTTAGTCAGGTCAGCTGTTAGTCAGGTCAGTTGTTAGTCAGGTCAGCTGTTAGTCAGGTCAGCTGTTAGTCAGGTCAGCTGTTAGTCAGCTGTTAGTCAGGTCAGCTGTTAGTCAGGTCAGCTGTTAGTCAGCTGTTAGTCAGGTCAGCTGTTAGTCAGGTCAGCTGTTAGTCAGGTCAGCTGTTAGTCAGGGCAGCTGTCAGGTCAGCTGTTAATCAGGTCAGCTGTTAGTCAGGTCAGCTGCTAGTCAGGTCAGCTGTTAGTCAGGTCAGCTGTTAGTCAGGTCAGCTGCTAGTCAGGTCAGCTGCTAGTCAGGTCAGCTGTTAGTCAGGTCAGCTGCTAGTCAGGTCAGCTGTTAGTCAGGTCAGCTGTTAGTCAGGTCAGCTGTTAGTCAGGTTAGCTGTTAGTCAGGTCAGCTGTTAGTCAGGTCAGCTGCTAGTCAGATCAGCTGTTAGTCAGGTCAGTTGTTAGTCAGGTCAGCTGTTAGTCAGGTCAGCTGTTAGTCAGGTCAGTTGTTAGTCAGGTCAGCTGTTAATCAGGTCAGTTGTTAGTCAGGTCAGTTGTTAGTCAGGTCAGCTGTTAGTCAGGTCAGCTGTCAGGTCAGCTGTCAGGTCAGCTGTTAGTCAGGTCAGCTGCTAGTCAGGTCAGTTGTTAGTCAGGTCAGTTGTTAGTCAGGTCAGCTGTTAGTCAGGTCAGCTGTTAGTCAGGTCAGCTGTTAGTCAGCTGTTAGTCAGGTCAGTTGTTAGTCAGGTCAGCTGTCAGATTAGCTGTTAGTCAGGTCAGCTGTTAGTCAGGTCAGTTGTTAGTCAGGTCAGCTGTTAGTCAGGTCAGCTGTTAGTCAGGTCAGCTATTAGTCAGGTCAGCTGTTAGTCAGGTCAGTTGTTAGTCAGGTCAGCTGTCAGGTCAGCTGTTAGTCAGGTCAGTTGTTAGTCAGGTCAGCTGTTAGTCAGGTCAGCTGTTAGTCAGGTCAGTTGTTAGTCAGGTCAGCTGTCAGATCAGCTGTTAGTCAGGTCAGCTGTTAGTCAGGTCAGCTGTTAGTCAGGTCAGCTGTTAGTCAGGTCAGCTGTTAGTCAGGTCAGCTGCTAGTCAGATCAGTTGTTAGTCAGATCAGCTGTTAGTCAGGTCAGCTGTTAGTCAGGTCAGCTGTTAGTCAGGTCAGCTGCTAGTCAGATCAGCTGCTAGTCAGATCAGCTGCTAGTCAGATCAGTTGTTAGTCAGGTCAGCTGTTAGTCAGATCAGTTGTTAGTTTGGTCAGCTGCTAGTCAGGTCAGTTGTTAGTCAGGTCAGCTGTTAGTCAGATCAGTTGTTAGTCAGATCAGCTGTTAGTCAGGTCAGTTGTTAAACAGATCAGCTGTTAGTCAGGTCAGCTGTTAGTCAGGTCAGCTGTTAGTCAGGTCAGCTGTTAGTCAGGTCAGCTGCTAGTCAGGTCAGCTGCTAGTCAGGTCAGCTGCTAGCCAGGTCAGCTGTTAGTCAGGTCAGCTGTTAGTCAGGTCAGTTGTTAGTCAGGTCAGCTGTTAGTCAGGTCAGCTGCTAGTCAGGTCAGTTGTTAGTCAGATCAGCTGTTAGTCAGGTCAGTTGTTTAACAGATCAGCTGTTAGTCAGGTCAGCTGTTAGTCAGGTCAGCTGTTAGTCAGGTCAGCTGCTAGTCAGGTCAGTTGTTAGTCAGGTCAGCTGTTAGTCAGATCAGCTGTTAGTCAGGTCAGCTGTTAGTCAGGTCAGCTGTTAGTCAGATCAGCTGTTAGTCAGGTCAGCTGTTAGTCAGATCAGCTGTTAGTCAGGTCAGCTGTTAGTCAGGTCAGCTGTTAGTCAGGTCAGTTGTTAGTCAGGTCAGCTGTTAGATTAGCTGTTAGTCAGGTCAGCTGCTAGTCAGGTCAGTTGTTAGTCAGGTGAGCTGTTAGTCAGGTCAGCTGTTAGTCAGGTCAGCTGCTAGTCAGGTCAGCTGCTAGTCAGGTCAGCTGTTAGTCAGGTCAAATGTTAGTCAGATCAGCTGTTAGTCAGGTCAGCTGTTAGTCAGGTCAGCTGTTAGTCAGGTCAGTTGTTAGTCAGGTCAGCTGTTAGTCAGGTCAGCTGTTAGTCAGGTCAGCTGTTAGTCAGGTCAGCTGTTAGTCAGGTCAGCTGTTAGTCAGGTCAGCTGTTAGTCAGGTCAGCTGCTAGTCAGGTCAGTTGTTAGTCAGGTCAGCTGTTAGTCAGGTCAGCTGTCAGTCAGGTCAGCTGCTAGTCAGGTCAGTTGTTAGTCAGGTCAGCTGTTAGTCAGGTCAGCTGTTAGTCAGGTCAGTTGTTAGTCAGGTCAGCTGTTAGTCAGGTCAGCTGTCAGTCAGGTCAGCTGCTAGTCAGGTCAGTTGTTAGTCAGGTCAGCTGTTAGTCAGGTCAGCTGTTAGTCAGGTCAGCTGTCAGTCAGGTCAGCTGCTAGTCAGGTCAGTTGTTAGTCAGGTCAGCTGTTAGTCAGGTCAGCTGTTAGTCAGGTCAGTTGTTAGTCAGGTCAGCTGTTAGTCAGGTCAGTTGTTAGTCAGGTCAGCTGTTAGTCAGGTCAGCTGTTAGTCAGGTCAGCTGTTAGTCAGGTCAGCTGTTAGTCAGGTCAGCTGTTAGTCAGGTCAGTTGTTAGTCAGGTCAGCTGTTAGTCAGGTCAGCTGTTAGTCAGGTCAGCTGTCAGTCAGGTCAGCTGCTAGTCAGGTCAGCTGGGTTTAACACTTAAGGAAGTCACTTCCCTGTTTTGCACCTTAGATTGGCCATGTGTTATATTACCTGCACGACCGTGCCTAGCTCAGGTACATCCGTCGTTATTGTAAAAGAGAATGTGTTCTCAAAGACTTACCTGGTTACATCAAGACTTACCTGGTTAAAATAAAGACTTACCTGGTTAAATAAAGACTTACCTGGTTAAATAAAGACTTACCTGGTTAAATAAAGACTTACCTGGTTAAAATAAAGACTTACCTGGTTAAATAAAGACTTACCTGGTTAAATAAAGACCTACCTGGTTAAATAAAGACTTACCTAGTTAAAATAAAGACTTACCTGGTTAAAATAAAGACTTACCTGGTTAAATAAAGACTTACCTGGTTAAATAAAGACCTATCTGGTTAAATAAAGACTTACCTAGTTAAAATAAAGACTTACCTGGTTAAAATAAAGACTTACCTGGTTAAATAAAGACTTACCTGGTTAAATAAAGACTTACCTGGTTAAAATAAAGACTTACCTGGTTAAATAAAGACTTACCTGGTTAAATAAAGACTTACCTGGTTAAAATAAAGACTTACCTAGTTAAAATAAAGACTTACCTAGTTAAAATAAAGACTTACCTGGTTAAATACAGACTTACCTGGTTAAATAAAGACTTACCTGGTTAAATAAAGACTTACCTGGTTAATTAAAGGCTCACCTGGTTAAATAAGGACTCACCTGGTTAAATAAAGGTTCAAATAAATAATAATAAAGCATTGTGCTTCATGGTCAAGGTTCCAAGACACTAAACCTATTTTACCAGATATACCTAGCAGTGAACCACAAATGTTCCGTTTCTCCCTCCCCAACCGTCCTCTTCAGGAACCCTGAAGAGCAGAGACCGGTCCCACCAGAAGTTCTACTGTATCTTTTTAGCTTTCTCATATGGTTGTAATGTTCTGTAGGGTTCCTGAAGAGCAGAGACCGGTCCCACCAGAAGTTCTACTCCCTGATGACCAAGACTCAGATGTTCATCAGATTCATAGAGGAGTGCTCCTTCGTCTCAGACAAAGACGCCAGCTTGGCCTTCTTCGATGACTGTGTGGACAAGGTACAGCTTGGTTATTAATACTATCATCCTAGTCCTATATAGACCTGTCCTCTGAAATGTATCTCCCTGTCTAGTAGCTATGCTATCCTCTATCAGTGTTCTTCTCCCTGTCTAGTAACTATGCTATTCTCTATCAGTGTTCTTCTCCCTGTCTAGTAACTATGCTATCCTCTATCAGTGTTCTTCTCCCTGTCTAGTAGCTATGCTATCCTCTATCAGTGTTCTCCTCCCTGTCTAGTAACTATGCTATCCTCTATCAGTGTTCTCCTCCCTGTCTAGTAACTATGCTATCCTCTATCAGTGTTCTTCTCCCCGTGTCTCCCTGTCTAGTAGCTATGCTATCCTCTATCAGTGTTCTTCTCCCTGTCTAGTAACTATGCTATCCTCTATCAGTGTTCTTCTCCCTGTCTAGTAGCTATGCTATCCTCTATCAGTGTTCTTCTCCCTGTCTAGTAGCTATGCTATCCTCTATCAGTGTTCTTCTCCCTGTCTAGTAACTATGCTATCCTCTATCAGTGTTCTTCTCCCTGTCTAGTAGCTATGCTATCCTCTATCAGTGTTCTTCTCCCTGTCTAGTAACTATGCTATCCTCTATCAGTGTTGTTCTCCCTGTCTAGTAACTATGCTATCCTCTATCAGTGTTCTTCTCCCTGTCTAGTAGCTATGCTATCCTCTATCAGTGTTCTCCTCCCTGTCTAGTAACTATGCTATCCTCTATCAGTGTTCTTCTCCCTGTCTAGTAGCTATGCTATCCTCTATCAGTGTTCTTCTCCCTGTCTAGTAACTATGCTATCCTCTATCAGTGTTCTTCTCCCTGTCTAGTAACTATGCTATCCTCTATCAGTGTTCTCCTCCCTGTCTAGTAGCTATGCTATCCTCTATCAGTGTTCTTCTCCCTGTCTAGTAACTATGCTATCCTCTATCAGTGTTCTTCTCCCTGTGTCTCCCTGTCTAGTAACTATGCTATCCTCTATCAGTGTTCTTCTCCCTGTGTCTCCCTGTCTAGTAACTATGCTGTCCTCTATCAGTGTTCTTCTCCCTGTCTAGTAGCTATGCTATCCTCTATCAGTGTTCTTCTCCCTGTCTAGTAGCTATGCTATCCTCTATCAGTGTTCTTCTCCCTGTCTAGTAACTATGCTGTCCTCTATCAGTGTTCTTCTCCCTGTCTAGTAACTATGCTGTCCTCTATCAGTGAGTTTCTCCCTGTCTAGTAGCTATGCTATCCTCTATCAGTGTTCTCCTCCCTGTCTAGTAACTATGCTATCCTCTATCAGTGTTCTTCTCCCTTTCTAGTAACTATGCTATCCTCTATCAGTGTTCTTCTCCCTGTCTGGTAACTATGCTATCCTCTATCAGTGTTCTTCTCCCTGTCTAGTAACTATGCTGTCCTCTATCAGTGTTCTTCTCCCTGTCTAGTAGCTATGCTATCCTCTATCAGTGTTCTTCTCCCTGTCTAGTAACTATGCTATTCTCTATCAGTGTTCTCCCTGTCTAGTAACTATGCTATCCTCTGTCAGTGTTCTTCTCCCTGTGTCTCCCTGTCTAGTAACTATGCTGTCCTCTATCAGTGAGTTTCTCCCTGTCTAGTAGCTATGCTATCCTCTATCAGTGTTCTTCTCCCTGTCTAGTAGCTATGCTATCCTCTATCAGTGTTCTTCTCCCTGTCTAGTAGCTATGCTATCCTCTATCAGTGTTCTTCTCCCTGTCTAGTAACTATGCTATCCTCTATCAGTGTGTTTCTCCCTGTCTAGTAGCTATGCTTGCTATCCTCTACCTTTACTTTCCCTCTATCTCCCATTCATTTCCCCTTTACTCTGTAAAGGGCTGATGTAGGTGCAGCCAAAGCAGTAACACAGCAGATTTTTACTAATTAAGTCTTTATTGAAGACCGTGGGTGTTTCTCAATAAGCATACTACCGTGCTCCCCTGAGTCACTGGGTGTTTCTCAATATGCATACTACCGTGCTCCCCTGAGTCACTGGGTGTTTCTCAATATGCATACTACCGTGCTCTCCTGAGTCACTGGGTGTTTCTCAATATGCATACTACCGTGCTTTCCTGAGTCACTGGGTGTTTCTCAATAAGCATACTACCGTGCTCCCCTGAGTCACTGGGTGTTTCTCAATATGCATACTACCGTGCTCTCCTGAGTCACTGGGTGTTTCTCAATATGCATACTACCGTGCTCTCCTGAGTCACTGGTTGTTTCTCAATATGCATACTACCGTGCTCCTCCTGAGTCACTGGGTGTTTCTCAATATGCATACTACCGTGCTCCCCCTGAGTCACTGGGTGTTTCTCAATATGCACACTACCGTGCTCCCCTGAGTCACTGGGTGTTTCTCAATATGCATACTACCGTGCTCTCCTGAGTCACTGGGTGTTTCTCAATATGCATACTACCGTGCTCTCCTGAGTCACTGGGTGTTTCTCAATATGCACCCTACCGTGTTCTCCTGAGTCACTGGGTGTTTCTCAATATGCATACTACTGTGCTCCCCTGGGTGTTTCTCAATATGAATACTACCGTGCCCCTCTGAGTCACTGGGTGTTTCTCAATATGCATACTACCGTGTTTTCCTGAGTCACTGGGTGTTTCTCAATAAGCATACTACCGTGCTCCCCTGAGTCACTGGGTGTTTCTCAATATGCATACTACTGTGCTCCCCTGAGTCACTGGGTGTTTCTCAATATGCATACTACCGTGCTCTCCTGAGTCACTGGGTGTTTCTCAATATGCCACTACCGTGCTCCCCTGAGTCACTGGGTGTTTCTCAATATGCATACTATCGTGCTGCACAGAATGAACTGTCATGTCATTATATGTTGGGACAGCCTGTGGGACCTAACATTTTGTGAAATATAAAGACAATTTAATATTATTTTCATGTACACTGAACAAAAATATAAACGCAACAATTTCAAAGATTTTACTGAGTTACAGGTCAATCGGTCAACATCATCAGTGCTGACTTACCACTCATTAATGTAGTAAATAAGTAGTGAAACACGTGTTATTGAGTAGATCTTGTAAGATGGTGATGAATAATAAGTTAGGTTATGGTGATCTACTGCCATCTGGTGGCGACTAGAAACAATTGCATAATAGGAACTGTTGCAAATTAATGGTCCTTAAAAATATATATTAGTGCTTGTAAAAAAGTACTTGAAAGTCCTTGAATTTGACTTGCCACTGTTTGTACAAACCCTGCGTTTCGTGTACATTGATATTCCGACCCTCCCGTGCTCCAATTTGCTTCGGAGCACGGTAGTATGCATTTTGAGAAACACCCTGTGATGAATTGAATTAGTTGTGTTACTGCTTGGCTGGAGCCAAAGCCTGCACCCGCACTGACCCATTGTGGATAAGATTGCCCACCCCTGATTAACATCCAGATAGTTTTCTTCTTGTAGCGTCTCCTAGTCCAATCAGCCCTTTAACCATGGTACTGTCTGGTTATTTCCTTTAACCATAGTACTGTCTGGTTATTTCCTTTAACCATGGTACTGTCTGGTTATTTCCTATAACCATGGTACTGTCTGGTTATTTCCTTTAACCATGGTACTGTCTGGTTATTTCCTATAACCATAGTACTGTCTGGTTATTTCCTTTAACCCATGGTACTGTCTGGTTATTTCCTTTAACCATGGTACTGTCTGGTTATTTCCCTTAACCATGGTACTGTCTGGTTATTTCCTTTAACCCATGGTACTGTCTGGTTATTTCCTTTAACCATGGTACTGTCTGGTTATTTCCCTTAACCATGGTACTGTCTGGTTATTTCCTTTAACCATGGTACTGTCTGGTTATTTCCTATAACCATGGTACTGTCTGGTTATTTCCTTTAACCATGGTACTGTCTGGTTATTTCCTTTAACCATGGTACTGTCTGGTTATTTCCTTTAACCGTGGTACTGTCTGGTTATTTCCTTTAACCATGGTACTGTCTGGTTATTTTCTTTAACCATGGTACTGTCTGGTTATTTCCTTTAACCATGGTACTGTCTGGTTATTTCCTTTAACCATGGTACTGTCTGGTTATTTCCTTTAACATTAGTACTGTCTGGTTATTTCCCATCAGCCCTGCTCTCCTCAACCTGTCTCTAACTCAACATGCTTCTCTCTTCTCTCTTCTCTTGTCTTGTCGTCTCTCCTCTTGTTCCCCCTCTCCTCTCTGCCTCTCTGTGCATGCAGCTCTACAGCACAGACAAAGGAGGCAAGGTGAGTGTGACTGTGTCCACCCTCACGCTTTACCACCCTGACACTCTACCAATCTACCACCCTGACACTCTGACACTCTACCACTCTACCACCCTGACACTATACCACCCTGACACTCTACCAATCTACCACCCTGACACTCTACCACCCTGACACTATACTAATCTACCACCCTGACACTCTACCACTCTACCACTCTGACACTATACCACTATACCACCCTGACACTCTACCACCCTGACACCCTGACACTATACCACTATACCACCCTGACACTCTACCACCCTGACACCCTGACACTATACCACTATACCACCCTGACACTATACCACCCTGACACCATACCACTCTAGCACCCTGACACTCTACCACCCTGACACTCTGACACTATACCACCCTGACACTCTACCACCCTGACACTATACCACTATACCACCCTGACACTATACCACTATACCACCCTGACACTCTACCACCCTGACACTATACCACTATACCACCCTGACACTCTGACACTATACCACCCTGACACTCTACCACCCTGACACTATACCACTATACCACCCTGACACTCTACCACTCTACCACCCTGACACTCTACCACCCTGACACTGTACCACCCTGACACTCTACCACTCTACCACCCTGACACTCTACCACCCTGACACTATACCACTCTACCACCCTGACACTCTACCACCCTGACACTATACCACCCTGACACTCTACCACTCTACCACCCTGACACTATACCACTATACCACCCTGACACTCTACCACCCTGACACTCTACCACCCTGACACTCTACCACCCTGACACTCTACCACCCTGACACTCTACCACTCTACCACCCTGACACTATACCACTCTACCACCCTGACACTCTACCACCCTGACACTCTACCACCCTGACACTCTACCACTCTACCACCCTGACACTCTACCACCCTGACACTATACCACTCTACCACCCTGACACTCTACCACCCTGACACTCTACCACTCTACCACCCTGACACTCTACCACCCTGACACTCTACCACTCTACCACCCTGACACTCTACCACTCTACCACCCTGACACTCTACCACTCTACCACCCTGACACTCTACCACTCTACCACCCTGACACTCTACCACTCTACCACCCTGACACTCTACCACTCTACCACCCTGACACTATACCACTATACCACTCTACCACTATACCACTATACAACTCTACCACCCTGACACTCTACCACTCTACCACCCTGACACTCTACCACTCTACCACCCTGACACTCTACCACCCTGACACCATACCACTCTACCACCCTGACACTATACCACTCTACCACCCTGACACTCTACCACCCTGACACTATACCACCCTGACACTCTACCACTCTGACACCATACCACTCTACCACCCTGACACTCTACCACCCTGACACTCTACCACTCTGACACCATACCACTCTACCACCCTGACACTATACCACCCTGACACTATACCACCCTGACACTATACCACCCTGACACTCTACCACTCTGACACCATACCACTATACCACCCTGACACTCTACCACTCTACCACCCTGACACTCTACCACTCTACCACCCTGACACTCTACCACTCTGACACCATACCACTCTACCACCCTGACACTATACCACCCTGACACTCTACCACTCTACCACCCTGACACTATACCACCCTGACACTATACCACCCTGACACTATACCACCCTGACACTCTACCACTCTGACACCATACCACTATACCACCCTGACACCATACCACTCTACCACCCTGACACTCTACCACTCTACCACCCTGACACTCTACCACCCTGACACTCTACCACCCTGACACTATACCACCCTGACACTATACCACCCTGACACTGTACCACCTCTCTGTCTCTGTTACCTTCCCTTCTGTAGTAAAACACAGGACAGTCCACCTCTCTGTCTCTGTTACCTTCCCTTCTGTAGTAAAACACAGGACAGTCCACCTCTCTGTCTCTGTCTCTGTTACCTTCCCTTCTGTAGTAAAACACAGAACAGTCCACCTCTCTGTCTCTGTCTCTGTTACCTTCCCTTCTGTAGTAAAACACAGGACAGTCCACCTCTCTGTCTCTGTTACCTTCCCTTCTGTAGTAAAACACAGGACAGTCCACCTCTCTGTCTCTGTTACCTTCCCTTCTGTAGTAAAACACAGGACAGTCCACCTCTCTGTCTCTGTTACCTTCCCTTCTGTAGTAAAACACAGGACAGTCCACCTCTCTCTCTCTGTTACCTTCCCTTCTGTAGTAAAACACAGGACAGTCTACCTCTCTGTCTCTGTTACCTTCCCTTCTGTAGTAAGACACAGGACAGTCCACCTCTCTGTCTTGTTACCTTCCCTTCTGTAGTAAAACACAGGACAGTCCACCTCTCTGTCTCTGTTACTTTCCCTTCTGTAGTAAAACACAGGACAGTCTACCTCTCTGTCTCTGTTACCTTCCCTTCTGTAGTAAAACACAGGACAGTCCACCTCTCTGTTTCTGTTACCTTCCCTTCTGTAGTAAAACACAGGACAGTCCACCTCTCTGTCTCTGTCTCTGTTACCTTCCCTTCTGTAGTAAAACACAGGACAGTCCACCTCTCTGTCTCTGTTACCTTCCCTTCTGTAGTAAAACACAGGACAGTCCACCTCTCTGTCTCTGTTACCTTCCCTTCTGTAGTAAAACACAGAACAGTCCACCTCTCTGTCTCTGTTACCTTCCCTTCTGTAGTAAAACACAGGACAGTCCACCTCTCTGTCTCTGTTACCTTCCCTTCTGTAGTAAAACACAGGACAGTCCACCTCTCTGTCTCTGTTACCTTCCCTTCTGTAGTAAAACACAGGACAGTCCACCTCTCTGTCTCTGTTACCTTCCCTTCTGTAGTAAAACACAGGACAGTCCACCTCTCTGTCTCTGTTACCTTCCATTCTGTAGTAAAACACAGGACAGTCCACCTCTCTGTCTCTGTTACCTTCCCTTCTGTAGTAAAACACAGGACAGTCCACCTCTCTGTCTCTGTTACCTTCCCTTCTGTAGTAAAACACAGAACAGTCCACCTATCTGTCTCTGTTACCTTCCCTTCTGTAGTAAAACACAGGACAGTCCACCTCTCTGTCTTGTTACCTTCCCTTCTGTTGTAAAACACAGGACAGTCCACCTCTCTGTCTCTGTTACCTTCCCTTCTGTAGTAAAACACAGGACAGTTCACCTCTCTGTCTCTGTTACCTTCCCTTCTGTAGTAAAACACAGAACAGTCCACCTCTCTGTCTCTGTCTTGTTACCTTCCCTTCTGTAGTAAAACACAGGACAGTCCACCTCTCTGTCTCTGTTACCTTCCCTTCTGTAGTAAAACACAGGACAGTCCACCTCTCTGTTTCTGTTACCTTCCCTTCTGTAGTAAAACACAGGACAGTCCACCTCTCTGTCTCTGTTACCTTCCCTTCTGTAGTAAAACACAGAACAGTCCACCTCTCTGTCTCTGTTACCTTCCCTTCTGTAGTAAAACACAGGACAGTCCACCTCTCTGTCTCTGTTACCTTCCCTTCTGTAGTAAAACACAGGACAGTCCACCTCTCTGTCTCTGTTACCTTCCCTTCTGTAGTAAGACACAGGACAGTCCACCTCTCTGTCTCTGTTACCTTCCCATCTGTAGTAAAACACAGGACAGTCCACCTCTCTCTCTCTGTTACCTTCCCTTCTGTAGTAAAACACAGGACAGTCCACCTCTCTGTCTCTGTTACCTTCCCTTCTGTAGTAAAACACAGGACAGTCCACCTCTCTGTCTCTGTTACCTTCCCTTCTGTAGTAAAACACAGGACAGTCCACCTCTCTGTCTCTGTTACCTTCCCTTCTGTAGTAAGACACAGGACAGTCCACCTCTCTCTCTCTGTTACCTTCCCTTCTGTAGTAAAACACAGGACAGTCCACCTCTCTGTTTCTGTTACCTTCCCTTCTGTAGTAAAACACAGGACAGTCCACCTCTCTGTCTCTGTCTCTGTTACCTTCCCTTCTGTAGTAAAACACAGGACAGTCCACCTCTCTGTCTCTGTTACCTTCCCTTCTGTAGTAAAACACAGGACAGTCCACCTCTCTGTCTCTGTTACCTTCCCTTCTGTAGTAAAACACAGAACAGTCCACCTCTCTGTCTCTGTTACCTTCCCTTCTGTAGTAAAACACAGGACAGTCCACCTCTCTGTCTCTGTTACCTTCCCTTCTGTAGTAAAACACAGGACAGTCCACCTCTCTGTCTCTGTTACCTTCCCTTCTGTAGTAAAACACAGGACAGTCCACCTCTCTGTCTCTGTTACCTTCCCTTCTGTAGTAAAACACAGGACAGTCCACCTCTCTGTCTCTGTTACCTTCCCTTCTGTAGTAAAACACAGGACAGTCCACCTCTCTGTCTCTCGTACCTTCCCTTCTGTAGTAAAACACAGGACAGTCCACCTCTCTGTCTCTGTTACCTTCCCTTCTGTAGTAAAACACAGGACAGTCTACCTCTCTGTCTCTGTTACCTTCCCTTCTGTAGTAAGACACAGGACAGTCCACCTCTCTGTCTCTGTTACCTTCCCTTCTGTAGTAAAACACAGGACAGTCCATCTCTCTGTCTCTGTTACCTTCCCTTCTGTAGTAAGACACAGGACAGTCCACCTCTCTGTCTCTGTTACCTTCCCTTCTGTAGTAAAACACAGGACAGTCCACCTCTCTGTCTCTGTTACCTTCCCTTCTGTAGTAAGACACAGCGAGTCTCTCTACTCTGCATTCAGTCCTTCATTGTGGATCGTTATATCCAGTTTGCTGCAGCAGCACTTAAGAGCAGCACTGATGTCTGTGGTAGAAAACCCCTACTTCCTTTCTCTAATGATTTCAGCCTTGAATTTTTCATGACTTGAGCTGAGAAGGGCTTTTTAGCGGCTCAGTGATGTGTAAAAGGCCTGATGGTAGAGTTGATGTGGAGGTTTACAGTTGATGTGGAGGTTTACAGTTGATGTGGAGGTTTAGAGTTGATGGGGAGGTTTACAGTTGATGTGGAGGTTTACAGTTGATGTGGAGGTTTACAGTTGATGTGGAGGTTTACAGTTGATGTGGAGGTTTACAGTTGATGTGGAGGTTTAGAGTTGATGGGGAGGTTTACAGTTGATGTGGAGGTTTACAGTTGATGTGGAGGTTTACAGTTGATGTGGAGGTTTACAGTTGATGTGGAGGTTTAGAGTTGATGGGGAGGTTTACAGTTGATGTGGAGGTTTACAGTTGATGTGGAGGTTTACAGTTGATGTGGAGGTTTACAGTTGATGTGGAGGTTTACAGTTGATGGGGATGTTTACAGTTGATGTGGAGGTTTAGAGATGATCTGGAGGTTTACAGTTGATGTGGAGGTTTACAGTTGATGTGGAGGTTTACAGTTGATGTGGAGGTTTACAGTGGATGTGGAGGTTTACAGTGGATGTGGAGGTTTACAGTGGATGTGGAGGTTTACAGTGGATGTGGAGGTTTACAGTGGATGTGGAGGTTTGGAGTTGATGTGGAGGTTTAGAGTTGATGTGGAGGTTTACAGTTGATGTGGAGGTTTACAGTTGATGTGGAGGTTTACAGTTGATGTGGAGGTTTACAGTTGATGTGGAGGTTTACAGTAGACTCCTCTAAAGCGTTTTTTCTTGTCTCTCCCAGGGAGAGGGAGAGTCAGTGTACTGAAACCCTGATCCAATTGTGTGGTCCATTTGCTGTTACTGTGTGGGAGTGTGTGTGTGTGTGTGTGTGCGCGTCTGTGTGTGTGTGTGTGTGTGTGTGTGTCTGTGTGTGTGTGTGTGTGTGTGTGTGTGTGTGTGTGTGTGTGTGTGTGTGTGTGTGTGTGTGTGTGTGTGTGCGTGCGCGTGCGCGTGTGCGTGTGCGTGTGTGTGTGTGAGCGTGCGTGTGTGTGTGAGCGTGCGTGTGTGTGTGTGCGTGTGTGTAGTAGACTAGTGGTTTGTGTTGTCCTGTCAGATCTCTCCCTCTACATCTGATGTAGTGAAACATGACATTCAGTAATCAGTATCTGGAGGGAGGGAGGGGGGCAGGAGGCAGGGAGGGAGGGAGGAGGCAGGGAGGGAGGGAGGAGGCAGGGAGGGAGGAGGCAGGGAGGGAGGGGGGCAGGGAGGGAGGGGGGCAGGGAGGGAGGAGGCAGGGAGGGAGGGAGGGGGGCAGGGAGGGAGGAGGCAGGGAGGGAGGCAGGCAGGCAGGCAGGGATGGGGAGGGGAGGGAGGCAGGTAGGGGGGGGGGCAGGCAGGCAGGGAGGCAAGGAGGGGGGCAGGGAGGGAAGCAGGCAGGCGGGGGGGAGGCAGGGAGGGAGGGGGCAGGCAGGCCTTCTCTCCCTCCCTCCCTTCCTCGATCCACCCTTCTCTCCCTACTCCTTAAGTATATCAGGTTAACTCACCAGATGGGCTTATCTCAATGACACCCTCACTGCACTGTGGTGTCCCTGAGAGGATTACACACACACACACACACACACACACACACACACACACACACACACACACACACACACACACACACACACCCACACCCACACCCACACCCACACCCACACACACACTCCCTCCCTCAGAGAGCTCCGTGTCCAGATCAGCTGAATGTTCCCGACCAGAAACAGAGAAACACAGCCTCTCTCTGCAGTTCAAGCTTTAGCTTTGGCATTAGTGTCTTTGTTTTGGACTTGTCTACTCCAACAGAGGAAGTGTTTTCTCTGGCAGGTTTTTACATCATCACTGTCTCTTGGCTGTCTGTCTCTCTGGCTAGTGCAGCTCTAGTACAATACTAAACACTGGAACACACTGTACAACCAGACCTTCGGGTTATTTTAAACATCTCATTTCATGCTCAGTGATTGTTTTAGTAATAAAGTGGACATGGTTTCTAGCAGTGGAGGAAAGATTCCACACTAATGAGACGTTTTACCCAGAAGAAGAAGAAGACCAGACAGACGCTGTGTAAACGAACAATGTTTTAACTGAGTAAACAACGCCTTAACGTCTCCACCTCATCCATCTGCTCCCACACCACATACATCCTCACTCTTCTGCTGACCTTTAACAGCTTGAATTGACCTCTTTCAGCACACAGCCCAGGAGGTACTGACCCAGTTAACCCTGACCTTAACCCTTTAACAGCTTGGATTGACCTCTTTCACCACACAGCCCAGGAGGTACTGACCCAGTTAACCCTGACCTTAACCCTTTAACAGCTTGAATTGACCTCTTTCAGCACACAGCCCAGGAGGTACTGACCCAGTTAACCCTGACCTTAACCCTTTAACAGCTTGAATTGACCTCTTTCAGCACACAGCCCAGGAGGTACTGACCCAGTTAACCCTGACCTTAACCCTTTAACAGCTTGAATTGACCTCTTTCAGCACACAGCCCAGGAGGTACTGACCCAGTTAACCCTGACCTTAACCCTTTAACAGCTTGGATTGACCTCTTTCAGCACACAGCCCAGGAGGTACTGACCCAGTTAACCCTGACCTTAACCCTTTAACAGCTTGAATTGACCTCTTTCAGCACACAGCCCAGGAGGTACTGACCCAGTTAACCCTGACCTTAACCCTTTAACAGCTTGGATTGACCTCTTTCAGCACACAGCCCAGGAGGTACTGACCCAGTTAACCCTGACCTTAACCCTTTAACAGCTTGAATTGACCTCTTTCAGCACACAGCCCAGGAGGTACTGACCCAGTTAACCCTGACCTTAACCCTTTAACAGCTTGGATTGACCTCTTTCAGCACACAGCCCAGGAGGTACTGACCCAGTTAACCCTGACCTTAACCCTTTAACAGCTTGAATTGACCTCTTTCAGCACACAGCCCAGGAGGTACTGACCCAGTTAACCCTGACCTTAACCCTTTAACAGCTTGAATTGACCTCTTTCAGCACACAGCCCAGGAGGTACTGACCCAGTTAACCCTGACCTTAACCCTTTAACAGCTTGAATTGACCTCTTTCAGCACACAGCCCAGGAGGTACTGACCCAGTTAACCCTGACCTTAACCCTTTAACAGCTTGAATTGACCTCTTTCAGCACACAGCCCAGGAGGTACTGACCCAGTTAACCCTGACCTTAACCCTTTAACAGCTTGAATTGACCTCTTTCAGCACACAGCCCAGGAGGTACTGACCCAGTTAACCCTGACCTTAACCCTTTAACAGCTTGAATTGACCTCTTTCAGCACACAGCCCAGGAGGTACTGACCCAGTTAACCCTGACCTTAACCCTTTAACAGCTTGAATTGACCTCTTTCAGCACACAGCCCAGGAGGTACTGACCCAGTTAACCCTGACCTTAACCCTTTAACAGCTTGAATTGACCTCTTTCAGCACACAGCCCAGGAGGTACTGACCCAGTTAACCCTGACCTTAACCCTTTAACAGCTTGAATTGACCTCTTTCAGCACACAGCCCAGGAGGTACTGACCCAGTTAACCCTGACCTTAACCCTTTAACAGCTTGAATTGACCTCTTTCAGCACACAGCCCAGGAGGTACTGACCCAGTTAACCCTGACCTTAACCCTTTAACAGCTTGGATTGACCTCTTTCAGCACACAGCCCAGGAGGTACTGACCCAGTTAACCCTGACCTTAACCCTTTAACAGCTTGAATTGACCTCTTTCAGCACACAGCCCAGGAGGTACTGACCCAGTTAACCCTGACCTTAACCCTTTAACAGCTTGGATTGACCTCTTTCAGCACACAGCCCAGGAGGTACTGACCCAGTTAACCCTGACCTTAACCCTTTAACAGCTTGAATTGACCTCTTTCAGCACACAGCCCAGGAGGTACTGACCCAGTTAACCCTGACCTTAACCCTTTAACAGCTTGAATTGACCTCTTTCAGCACACAGCCCAGGAGGTACTGACCCAGTTAACCCTGACCTTAACCCTTTAACAGCTTGAATTGACCTCTTTCAGCACACAGCCCAGGAGGTACTGACCCAGTTAACCCTGACCTTAACCCTTTAACAGCTTGAATTGACCTCTTTCAGCACACAGCCCAGGAGGTACTGACCCAGTTAACCCTGACCTTAACCCTTTAACAGCTTGAATTGACCTCTTTCAGCACACAGCCCAGGAGGTACTGACCCAGTTAACCCTGACCTTAACCCTTTAACAGCTTGAATTGACCTCTTTCAGCACACAGCCCAGGAGGTACTGACCCAGTTAACCCTGACCTTAACCCTTTAACAGCTTGAATTGACCTCTTTCAGCACACAGCCCAGGAGGTACTGACCCAGTTAACCCTGACCTTAACCCTTTAACAGCTTGAATTGACCTCTTTCAGCACACAGCCCAGGAGGTACTGACCCAGTTAACCCTGACCTTAACCCTTTAACAGCTTGAATTGACCTCTTTCAGCACACAGCCCAGGAGGTACTGACCCAGTTAACCCTGACCTTAACCCTTTAACAGCTTGAATTGACCTCTTTCAGCACACAGCCCAGGAGGTACTGACCCAGTTAACCCTGACCTTAACCCTTTAACAGCTTGAATTGACCTCTTTCACCACACAGCCCAGGAGGTACTGACCCAGTTAACCCTGACCTTAACCCTTTAACAGCTTGAATTGACCTCTTTCAGCACACAGCCCAGGAGGTACTGACCCAGTTAACCCTGACCTTAACCCTTTAACAGCTTGAATTGACCTCTTTCACCACACAGCCCAGGAGGTACTGACCCAGTTAACCCTGACCTTAACCCTTTAACAGCTTGAATTGACCTCTTTCAGCACACAGCCCAGGAGGTACTGACCCAGTTAACCCTGACCTTAACCCTTTAACAGCTTGAATTGACCTCTTTCAGCACACAGCCCAGGAGGTACTGACCCAGTTAACCCTGACCTTAACCCTTTAACAGCTTGAATTGACCTCTTTCACCACACAGCCCAGGAGGTACTGACCCAGTTAACCCTGACCTTAACCCTTTAACAGCTTGAATTGACCTCTTTCAGCACACAGCCCAGGAGGTACTGACCCAGTTAACCCTGACCTTAACCCTTTAACAGCTTGAATTGACCTCTTTCAGCACACAGCCCAGGAGGTACTGACCCAGTTAACCCTGACCTTAACCCTTTAACAGCTTGAATTGACCTCTTTCAGCACACAGCCCAGGAGGTACTGACCCAGTTAACCCTGACCTTAACCCTTTAACAGCTTGAATTGACCTCTTTCAGCACACAGCCCAGGAGGTACTGACCCAGTTAACCCTGACCTTAACCCTTTAACAGCTTGAATTGACCTCTTTCAGCACACAGCCCAGGAGGTACTGACCCAGTTAACCCTGACCTTAACCCTTTAACAGCTTGAATTGACCTCTTTCAGCACACAGCCCAGGAGGTACTGACCCAGTTAACCCTGACCTTAACCCTTTAACAGCTTGAATTGACCTCTTTCAGCACACAGCCCAGGAGGTACTGACCCAGTTAACCCTGACCTTAACCCTTTAACAGCTTGAATTGACCTCTTTCACCACACAGCCCAGGAGGTACTGACCCAGTTAACCCTGACCTTAACCCTTTAACAGCTTGAATTGACCTCTTTCAGCACACAGCCCAGGAGGTACTGACCCAGTTAACCCTGACCTTAACCCTTTAACAGCTTGAATTGACCTCTTTCACCACACAGCCCAGGAGGTACTGACCCAGTTAACCCTGACCTTAACCCTTTAACAGCTTGAATTGACCTCTTTCAGCACACAGCCCAGGAGGTACTGACCCAGTTAACCCTGACCTTAACCCTTTAACAGCTTGAATTGACCTCTTTCAGCACACAGCCCAGGAGGTACTGACCCAGTTAACCCTGACCTTAACCCTTTAACAGCTTGAATTGACCTCTTTCAGCACACAGCCCAGGAGGTACTGACCCAGTTAACCCTGACCTTAACCCTTTAACAGCTTGAATTGACCTCTTTCAGCACACAGCCCAGGAGGTACTGACCCAGTTAACCCTGACCTTAACCCTTTAACAGCTTGAATTGACCTCTTTCAGCACACAGCCCAGGAGGTACTGACCCAGTTAACCCTGACCTTAACCCTTTAACAGCTTGAATTGACCTCTTTCACCACACAGCCCAGGAGGTACTGACCCAGTTAACCCTGACCTTAACCCTTTAACAGCTTGAATTGACCTCTTTCAGCACACAGCCCAGGAGGTACTGACCCAGTTAACCCTGACCTTAACCCTTTAACAGCTTGAATTGACCTCTTTCAGCACACAGCCCAGGAGGTACTGACCCAGTTAACCCTGACCTTAACCCTTTAACAGCTTGAATTGACCTCTTTCAGCACACAGCCCAGGAGGTACTGACCCAGTTAACCCTGACCTTAACCCTTTAACAGCTTGAATTGACCTCTTTCACCACACAGCCCAGGAGGTACTGACCCAGTTAACCCTGACCTTAACCCTTTAACAGCTTGAATTGACCTCTTTCAGCACACAGCCCAGGAGGTACTGACCCAGTTAACCCTGACCTTAACCCTTTAACAGCTTGAATTGACCTCTTTCACCACACAGCCCAGGAGGTACTGACCCAGTTAACCCTGACCTTAACCCTTTAACAGCTTGAATTGACCTCTTTCAGCACACAGCCCAGGAGGTACTGACCCAGTTAACCCTGACCTTAACCCTTTAACAGCTTGAATTGACCTCTTTCAGCACACAGCCCAGGAGGTACTGACCCAGTTAACCCTGACCTTAACCCTTTAACAGCTTGAATTGACCTCTTTCACCACACAGCCCAGGAGGTACTGACCCAGTTAACCCTGACCTTAACCCTTTAACAGCTTGAATTGACCTCTTTCACCACACAGCCCAGGAGGTACTGACCCAGTTAACCCCCAGTTAACCCTGACCCATTTGTGGGGAGGGTGTCATTGAGGGACCCCCCCTCCCTCCTCTATTCAGAGGGTGTACAACACAAAGTGGAGTTTTATCTACTAACAGTTCATTTAACTTTAGAGCCTGACATACACCATCTACGAGAGAGAGAGAGATCAACTACCAGGGACTAGCTACACACAGTGAAGGACTGTCTCCTAGGACAGGGACTAGCTACACACAGTGAAGGACTGTCTCCTAGGACAGGGACTAGCTACACACAGTGAAAGACTGTCTCCTAGGACAGGGACTAGCTACACACAGTGAAGGACTGTCTCCTAGGACAGGGACTAGCTACACGCAGTGAAGGACTGTCTCCTAGGACAGGGACTAGCTACACACAGTGAAGGACTGTTTCCTTGGACAGGGTCTAGCTACACACAGTGAAGGACTGTCTCCTAGGACAGGGACTAGCTACACACAGTGAAGGACTGTTTCCTTGGACAGGGTCTAGCTACACACAGTGAAGGACTGTCTCCTAGGACAGGGACTAGCTACACACAGTGAAGGACTGTCTCCTAGGACAGGGACTAGCTACACACAGTGAAGAGCTGTCTCCTAGGACAGGGACTAGCTACACACAGTGAAGGACTGTCTCCTAGGACAGGGACTAGCTACCCACAGTGAAGGACTGTCTCCTAGGACAGGGACTAGCTACACACAGTGAAGGACTGTCTCCTAGGACAGGGACTAGCTACACACAGTGAAGGACTGTCTCCTAGGACAGGGACTAGCTACCCACAGTGAAGGACTGTCTCCTAGGACAGGGACTAGCTACACACAGTGAAGGACTGTCTCCTAGGACAGGGACTAGCTACACAGTGAAGGACTGTCTCCTAGGACAAGGACTAGCTACACACAGTGAAGGACTGTCTCCTAGGACAGGGACTAGCTACACACAGTGAAGGACTGTCTCCTAGGACAGGGACTAGCTACACACAGTGAAGGACTGTCTCCTAGGACAGGGACTAGCTACACACAGTGAAGTACTGTCTCCTAGGACAGGGACTAGCTACCCACAGTGAAGAGCTGTCTCCTAGGACAGGGACTAGCTACACACAGTGAAGGACTGTCTCCTAGGACAGGGACTAGCTACACACAGTGAAGGACTGTCTCCTAGGACAGGGACTAGCTACACACAGTGAAGAGCTGTCTCCTAGGACAGGGACTAGCTACACACAGTGAAGGACTGTCTCCTAGGACAGGGACTAGCTACCCACAGTGAAGGACTGTCTCCTAGGACAGGGACTAGCTACACACAGTGAAGGACTGTCTCCTAGGACAGGGACTAGCTACCCATAGTGAAGGACTGTCTCCTAGGACAGGGACTAGCTACACACAGTGAAGGACTGTCTCCTAGGACAGGGACTAGCTACACACAGTGAAGGACTGTCTCCTAGGACAGGGACTAGCTACCCACAGTGAAGGACTGTCTCCTAGGACAGGGACTAGCTACACACAGTGAAGGACTGTCTCCTAGGACAGGGACTAGCTACACAGTGAAGGACTGTCTCCTAGGACAAGGACTAGCTACACACAGTGAAGGACTGTCTCCTAGGACAGGGACTAGCTACACACAGTGAAGGACTGTCTCCTAGGACAGGGACTAGCTACACACAGTGAAGGACTGTCTCCTAGGACAGGGACTAGCTACACACAGTGAAGGACTGTCTCCTAGGACAGGGACTAGCTACACACAGTGAAGGACTGTCTCCTAGGACAGGGACTAGCTACACACAGTGAAGGACTGTAACCTAGTACAGGGACTAGCTACACACAGTGAAGGACTGTCTCCTAGGACAGGGACTAGCTACACACAGTGAAGGACTGTCTCCTAGGACAGGGACTAGCTACACACAGTGAAGGACTGTCTCCTAGGACAGGGACTAGCTACACACAGTGAAGGACTGTCTCCTAGGACAGGGACTAGCTACACACAGTGAAGGACTGTCTCCTAGGACAGGGACTAGCCACCCACAGTGAAGGACTGTCTCCTAGGACAGGGACTAGCTACACACAGTGAAGGACTGTCTCCTAGGACAGAGACTAGCTACACACAGTGAAGGATTGTCTCCTAAGACAGGGACTGATTAGTGGATACTCTGCATTGTTTGGTAGGCTGTTAATACAGCCCTGAGGCCTGGTTCCCTTCCAGCACATGAATGGTTTCATGTCCCTCCCCTCAGGTGGACAGCGATAAGCCAGATGAGACCAGGCTGATAGAGATCGACGAATCACAGCGCAGCGAGCACACAGTCTTCATCACACCCCCAGAACTACCCCATCTGCCTGATGGAGAGGAGCACCCACTCTGCTACAGGTGCTGAACCCCCAGTGTGTTCTACCTCCCCAGCTATGTGTTAACCCCAGCTATGTGTTAACCCCAGCTATGTGTTAACCCCAGTGTGTTCTGCCTCCCCCAGCTATGTGTTAACCCCAGTGTGTTCTACCTCCCCCAGCTATGTGTTAACCCCAGTGTGTTCTACCTCCCCCAGCTATGTGTTAACCCCAGTGTGTTCTGCCTCCCCCAGCTATGTGTTAACCCCAGTGTGTTCTACCTCCCCCAGCTATGTGTTAACCCCAGCTATGTGTTAACCCCAGCTATGTGTTAACCCCAGTGTGTTCTACCTCCCCAGCTATGTGTTAACCCCAGTGTGTTTTGCCCCCCCAGCTATGTGTTAACCCCAGTGTGTTCTGCCTCCCCCAGCTATGTGTTAACCCCAGTGTGTTCTGCCTCCCCCAGCTATGTGTTAACCCCAGTGTGTTAACCCCAGTGTGTTCTACCTCCCCCAGCTATGTGTTAACCCCAGCTATGTGTTAACCCCAGCTATGTGTTAACCCCAGTGTGTTCTGCCTCCCCAGCTATGTGTTAACCCCAGCTATGTGTTAACCCCAGCTATGTGTTAACCCCAGTGTGTTCTGCCTCCCCAGCTATGTGTTAACCCCAGCTATGTGTTAACCCCAGTGTGTTCTGCCCCCCCCAGCTATGTGTTAACCCCAGTGTGTTCTGCCTCCCCCAGCTATGTGTTAACCCCAGTGTGTTCTGCCTCCCCCAGCTATGTGTTAACCCCCGTGTGTTCTGCCTCCCCCAGCTATGTGTTAACCCCAGTGTGTTCTGCCTCCCCAGCTATGTGTTAACCCCCGTGTGTTCTGCCTCCCCCAGCTATGTGTTAACCCCAGTGTGTTCTACCTCCCCAGCTATGTGTTAACCCCAGTGTGTTCTGCCTCCCCAGCTATGTGTTAACCCCAGCTATGTGTTAACCCCAGTGTGTTCTACCTCCCCAGCTATGTGTTAACCCCAGTGTGTTCTGCCTCCCCCAGCTATGTGTTAACCCCAGCTATGTGTTAACCCCAGCTATGTGTTAACCCCAGTGTGTTCTGCCTCCCCCAGCTATGTGTTAACCCCAGTGTGTTCTGCCTCCCCAGCTATGTGTTAACCCCAGTGTGTTCTACCTCCCCAGCTATGTGTTAACCCCAGTGTGTTCTTCCTCCCCCAGCTATGTGTTAACCCCAGTGTGTTCTGCCTCCCCCAGCTATGTGTTAACCCCAGCTATGTGTTAACCCCCGTGTGTTCTGCCTCCCCCAGCTATGTGTTAACCCCAGCTATGTGTTAACTCCAGTGTGTTCTACCTCCCCAGCTATGTGTTAACCCCAGCTATGTGTTAACCCCAGTGTGTTCTACCTCCCCCAGCTATGTGTTAACCCCAGCTATGTGTTAACCCCGGCTATGTGTTAACCCCAGTGTGTTCTACCTCCCCAGCTATGTGTTAACCCCAGCTATGTGTTAACCCCAGTGTGTTCTACCTCCCCCAGCTATGTGTTAACCCCAGTGTGTTCTACCTCCCCCAGCTATGTGTTAACCCCAGCTATGTGTTAACCCCAGCTATGTGTTAACCCCAGTGTGTTCTACCTCCCCAGCTATGTGTTAACCCCAGCTATGTGTTAACCCCAGTGTGTTCTACCTCCCCCAGCTATGTGTTAACCCCAGCTATGTGTTAACCCCAGTGTGTTCTACCTCCCCAGCTATGTGTTAACCCCAGTGTGTTCTGCCTCCCCAGCTATGTGTTAACCCCAGTGTGTTCTGCCTCCCCCAGCTATGTGTTAACCCCAGTGTGTTCTACCTCCCCCAGCTATGTGTTAACCCCAGTGTGTTCTGCCTCCCCAGCTATGTGTTAACCCCAGCTATGTGTTAACCCCAGTGTGTTCTACCTCCCCAGCTATGTGTTAACCCCAGTGTGTTCTGCCTCCCCAGCTATGTGTTAACCCCAGTGTGTTCTGCCTCCCCAGCTATGTGTTAACCCCAGTGTGTTCTACCTCCCCCAGCTATGTGTTAACCCCAGTGTGTTCTGCCTCCCCCAGCTATGTGTTAACCCCAGTGTGTTCTACCTCCCCAGCTATGTGTTAACCCCAGTGTGTTCTACCTCCCCCAGCTATGTGTTAACCCCAGTGTGTTCTGCCTCCCCCAGCTACGTGTTAACCCCAGTGTGTTCTACCTCCCCAGCTATGTGTTAACCCCAGTGTGTTCTGCCCCCCCAGCTATGTGTTAACCCCAGTGTGTTCTGCCTCCCCAGCTATGTGTTAACCCCAGTGTGTTCTGCTTCCCCCAGCTATGTGTTAACCCCAGCTATGTGTTAACCCCAGTGTGTTCTGCCTCCCCCAGCTATGTGTTAACGCCAGTGTGTTCTACCTCCCCAGCTATGTGTTAACCCCAGCTATGTGTTAACCCCAGTGTGTTCTGCCCCCCCAGCTATGTGTTAACCCCAGTGTGTTCTGCCTCCCCAGCTATGTGTTAACCCCAGCTATGTGTTAACCCCAGTGTGTTCTGCCTCCCCCAGCTATGTGTTAACCCCAGTGTGTTAACCCCAGCTATGTGTTAACCCCAGTGTGTTCTGCCTCCCCCAGCTATGTGTTAACCCCAGTGTGTTCTGCCTCCCCCAGCTATGTGTTAACCCCAGTGTGTTCTGCCTCCCCCAGCTATGTGTTAACCCCAGTGTGTTCTGCCTCCCCCAGCTATGTGTTAACCCCAGTGTGTTCTACCTCCCCAGCTATGTGTTAACCCCAGTGTGTTCTACCTCCCCAGCTATGTGTTAACCCCAGTGTGTTCTACCTCCCCCAGCTATGTGTTAACCCCAGTGTGTTCTACCTCCCCAGCTATGTGTTAACCCCAGCTATGTGTTAACCCCAGTGTATTCTGCCTCCCCCAGCTATGTGTTAACCCCAGTGTGTTCTGCCTCCCCCAGCTATGTGTTAACCCCAGTGTGTTCTGCCTCCCCAGCTATGTGTTAACCCCAGTGTGTTCTGCCTCCCCAGCTATGTGTTAACCCCAGTGTGTTCTGCCTCCCCCAGCTATGTG
This sequence comes from Salvelinus fontinalis, assembly GCF_029448725.1. Lineage (NCBI taxonomy): Eukaryota > Metazoa > Chordata > Actinopteri > Salmoniformes > Salmonidae > Salvelinus > Salvelinus fontinalis. The sequence continues at coordinate 38,877,196 of NC_074699.1, read as the reverse complement.
TTAACCCCAGTGTGTTCTGCCTCCCCCAGCTATGTGTTAACCCCAGTGTGTTCTGCCTCCCCCAGCTATGTGTTAACCCCAGTGTGTTCTGCTTCCCCCAGCTATGTGTTAACCCCAGTGTGTTCTGCCTCCCCAGCTATGTGTTAACCCCAGTGTGTTCTGCCCCCCCAGCTATGTGTTAACCCCAGTGTGTTCTGCCTCCCCCAGCTATGTGTTAACCCCAGCTATGTGTTAACCCCAGTGTGTTCTACCTCCCCCAGCTATGTGTTAACCCCAGTGTGTTCTGCCTCCCCAGCTATGTGTTAACCCCAGTGTGTTCTGCCTCCCCAGCTATGTGTTAACCCCAGTGTGTTCTGCCTCCCCCAGCTATGTGTTAACCCCAGTGTGTTCTGCCTCCCCCAGCTATGTGTTAACCCCAGTGTGTTCTGCCTCCCCAGCTATGTGTTAACCCCAGTGTGTTCTGCCTCCCCCAGCCATGTGTTAACCCCAGCTATGTGTTAACCCCAGCTATGTGTTAACCCCAGCTATGTGTTAACCCCAGTGTGTTCTACCTCCCCAGCTATGTGTTAACCCCAGTGTGTTCTGCCTCCCCCAGCTATGTGTTAACCCCAGTGTGTTCTACCTCCCCAGCTATGTGTTAACCCCAGTGTGTTCTGCCTCCCCAGCTATGTGTTAACCCCAGTGTGTTCTGCCTCCCCAGCTATGTGTTAACCCCAGTGTGTTCTACCTCCCCCAGCTATGTGTTAACCCCAGTGTGTTCTGCCTCCCCAGCTATGTGTTAACCCCAGTGTGTTCTGCCTCCCCAGCTATGTGTTAACCCCAGTGTGTTCTGCCTCCCCCAGCTATGTGTTAACCCCAGCTATGTGTTAACCCCAGTGTGTTCTGCCTCCCCCAGCTATGCAGGTTTCCCGGTGTTGAGTCTTGATCTGTTTGACCCCGTGGACGGCCTCCGACCCCCTGCCTCTCACCTGGCTGTCCGACAGAGCTGCCCAACCAGCCCTGCACCCATGTTCAGACGCACCAAACAGGTCAGCACACACACACACACACACACACACACACACACACACACACCACACCACACCACACCACACCACACCACACCACACCACACCACACCACACCACACCACACCACACCACACCACACCACAACACACACACACACACACACACACACCACACACACAATACACATGTTCTTTATTGTTTAATGTCACAGATTGGCCAGAGAGTCTCCTCCCCTGATGTGTTGGGTCTGACTAATGGAAGTCCAAGAAGGAGAATGAAACTGCTCAGTGTTTTGTCTGTCCAGACCTGGTGTTGAATATTAATTCAATTCAAGGGGCTTTATCGTCATGGGAAACATGTGTTAACATTGCCAAAGCAAGAGAAGTAGATAACATACAAAAGTGAAATAAACCATAAAAATGAACAGTAAACATTACAATCACAGAAGTCCCAAAAGAATATAGACATTACAAATGTCATATTATGTCTATATACAGTGTTGTAACAAATGGTTGAAGTACAAAAGGGCAAATAAATAAACATAAATATGGGTTGTATTTACAAAGGTGTTTGTTCTTCACTGGTTGCCCTTTTCTTGTGGCAACAGGTCACAAATCTTGCTGCTGTGATGTCACACTGTGGTATTTCACCCAGTAGATATGGGAGTTTATCAAAATGGGGTTTGTTTTTGGATTATTTGTGGATCTGTGTAATCTGAGGGAAATATGTCTCTCTAATATGGTCATACATTTGGCACGAGGTTAGAAAGTGCAGCTCAGTTTCCACCTCATTTTGTGAGCAGTGAGCAC
>NC_074699.1:38850377-38870377 GCF_029448725.1 Salvelinus fontinalis | reverse complement strand
TAAGACACCCCCAATAAAGGAGTGGTTCTGCAGGTGGTGACCACAGACCACTTCTCAGTTCCTATGCTTCCAGTGTATATATATATATATAGGAAGGTATATATGTATATATATATATAGGAAGGTATATATGTATATATATGTATATGTATGTATATATATAGGAAGGTATATATGTATATATGTATATGTTGGGGTTTTAGGTAGACTAGTGGTTAGAGCGTCGCGCCAGTAACCACAAGGTTGCTTGATCGAATCCCCGAGCTGACAAGGTAAACATTTATTTTAATGTACCTACCGCCGTCCCCTGAGGACTGGGTTGAGAAACCCTGTTTTACCAACACTAGAACAAGATATTATAATGGACCTTCCTGTCAGGTTGTCGGTACCTTCCTGTCAGGTTGTACGGTACCTTCCTGTCAGGTTGGTTGTACGGTACCTTCCTGTCAGGTTGTACGGTACCTTCCTGTCAGGTTGTACAGTACCTTCCTGTCAGGTTGTCAGTACCTTCCTGTTAGGTTGTACAGTACCTTCCTGTCAGGTTGTAAGGTACCTTCCTGTCAGGTTGTACAGTACCTTCCTGTCAGGTTGTACAGTACCTTCCTGTCAGGTTGTACAGTACCTTCCTGTCAGGTTGTACGGTACCTTCCTGTCAGGTTGTACAGTACCTTCCTGTCATGTTGTACGGTACCTTCCTGTCAGGTTGTACAGTACCGTCCTGTCAGGTTGTACAGTACCTTCCTGTCATGTTGTACGGTACCTTCCTGTCAGGTTGTCAGTACCTTCCTGTCAGGTTGTACGGTACCTTCCTGTCAGGTTGTACAGTACCTTCCTGTCAGGTTGTAAGGTACCTTCCTGTCAGGTTGTCAGTACCTTCCTGTCAGGTTGTACGGTAACTTCCTGTCAGGTTGTACAGTACCGTCCTGTCAGGTTGTACAGTACCTTCCTGTCAGGTTGTACGGTACCTTCCTGTCAGGTTGTACAGTACCTTCCTGTCAGGTTGTACAGTACCTTCCTGTCAGGTTGTAAGGTACCTTCCTGTCAGGTTGTACAGTACCTTCCTGTCAGGTTGTACAGTACCTTCCTGTCAGGTTGTACGGTACCTTCCTGTCAGGATGTAAGGTACCTTCCTGTCAGGTTGTACAGTACCTTCCTGTCAGGTTGTAAGGTACCTTCCTGTCAGGTTGTCAGTACCTTCCTGTCAGGTTGTACAGTACCTTCCTGTCAGGTTGTAATGTACCTTCCTGTCAGGTTGTCAGTACCTTCCTGTCAGGTTGTACAGTACCTTCCTGTCAGGTTGTAATGTACCTTCCTGTCAGGTTGTAATGTACCTTCCTGTCAGGTTGTACGGTACCTTCCTGTCAGGTTGTCAGTACCTTCCTGTCAGGTTGTACAGTACCTTCCTGTCAGGTTGTCAGTACCTTCCTGTCAGGTTGTACGGTACCTTCCTGTCAGGTTGTCAGTACCTTCCTGTCAGGTTGTACGGTACCTTCCTGTCAGGTTGTACGGTACCTTCCTGTCAGGTTGTACGGTACCTTCCTGTCAGGTTGTACGGTACCTTCCTGTCAGGTTGTACGGTACCTTCCTGTCAGGTTGTCAGTAACTTCCTGTCAGGTTGTAAGGTACCTTCCTGTCAGGTTGTACGGTACCTTCCTGTCAGGTTGTACGGTACCTTCCTGTCAGGTTGTCAGTACCTTCCTGTCAGGTTGTAAGGTACCTTCCTGTCAGGTTGTACGGTACCTTCCTGTCAGGTTGTACAGTACCTTCCTGTCAGGTTGTACGGTACCTTCCTGTCAGGTTGTACGGTACCTTCCTGTCAGGTTGTACGGTACCTTCCTGTCAGGTTGTACAGTACCTTCCTGTCAGGTTGTAGGGTACCTTCCTGTCAGGTTGTACGGTACCTTCCTGTCAGGTTGTACGGTACCTTCCTGTCAGGTTGTACGGTACCTTCCTGTCAGGTTGTACGGTACCTTCCTGTCAGGTTGTACGGTACCTTCCTGTCAGGTTGTCAGTACCTTCCTGTCAGGTTGTACGGTACCTTCCTGTCAGGTTGTAAGGTACCTTCCTGTCAGGTTGTACGGTACCTTCCTGTCAGGTTGTACAGTACCTTCCTGTCAGGTTGTACAGTACCTTCCTGTCAGGTTGTACGGTACCTTCCTGTCAGGTTGTACGGTACCTTCCTGTCAGGTTGTACGGTACCTTCCTGTCAGGTTGTACAGTACCTTCCTGTCAGGTTGTAAGGTACCTTCCTGTCAGGTTGTAAGGTACCTTCCTGTCAGGTTGTACGGTACCTTCCTGTCAGGTTGTACGGTACCTTCCTGTCAGGTTGTACGGTACCTTCCTGTCAGGTTGTCAGTACCTTCCTGTCAGGTTGTACAGCACCTTCCTGTCAGGTTGTCAGTACCTTCCTGTCAGGTTGTACGGTACCTTCCTGTCAGGTTGTACAGTACCTTCCTGTCAGGTTGTAAGGTACCTTCCTGTCAGGTTGTACGGTACCTTCCTGTCAGGTTGTACGGTACCTTCCTGTCAGGTTGTACGGTACCTTCCTGTCAGGTTGTACGGTACCTTCCTGTCAGGTTGTACAGTACCTTCCTGTCAGGTTGTACGGTACCTTCCTGTCAGGTTGTACGGTACCTTCCTGTCAGGTTGTAAGGTACCTTCCTGTCAGGTTGTACGGTACCTTCCTGTCAGGTTGTACGGTACCTTCCTGTCAGGTTGTACGGTACCTTCCTGTCAGGTTGTACAGTACCTTCCTGTCAGGTTGTAAGGTACCTTCCTGTCAGGATGTAAGGTACCTTCCTGTCAGGTTGTAAGGTACCTTCCTGTCAGGTTGTACGGTACCTTCCTGTCAGGTTGTCAGTACCTTCCTGTCAGGTTGTACAGTACCTTCCTGTCAGGTTGTAAGGTACCTTCCTGTCAGGTTGTAAGGTACCTTCCTGTCAGGTTGTACGGTACCTTCCTGTCTGGTTGTAAGGTACCTTCCTGTCAGGTTGTACAGTACCTTCCTGTCAGGTTGTACGGTACCTTCCTGTCAGGTTGTACAGTACCTTCCTGTCAGGTTGTAAGGTACCTTCCTGTCAGGTTGTACATTACCTTCCTGTCAGGTTGTACAGTACCTTCCTGTCAGGTTGTACAGTACCTTCCTGTCAGGTTGTAAGGTACCTTCCTGTCAGGTTGTCATTAACTTCCTGTCAGGTTGTAAGGCCCCGTCCTGTCAGGTTGTCAGTAACTTCCTGTCAGGTTGTAAGGTACCTTCCTGTAGCAAGGCTTTCCAGGAACTGTCACTACCTTTTTAAATCCTTCTACAACACCTATCAGTCAGTAATGTCACTGTAGTTACCTCATCAAGGTTACAGTCTCTGCATCCCAAATTACACCCTATTCCCTTTATATAGTGCACTACTTTTGACCAGGGCCTGTAGGACTCTGATTAAACGTAGTTGTCACGCCCTGACCGTAGAGAGCTTTTTATGTCTCTATTTTGGTTTGGTCCGGGTGTGATTTGGGTGGGCATTCTATGTTCATTCTCTATGTTTTGTATTTCTTTGTTTTTTGGCCGGGTGTGGTTCTCAATCAGAGGCAGCTGTCTATCGTTGTCTCTGATTGAGAACCATACTTAGTTAGCTTTTTCCCACCTGTGTTTGTGGGGAGTTATTTTCGGTTTAGTGTTTTGCACCTTACAGGACTGTTTCGGTTTCGGTTATTCTCTTTGTTATTTTGTTATAGTTTTCAGTTCTAATAAATTAACATGAACATTTACCACGCTGCGCTTTGGTCCGACCGCTCTTCTTCAGATGACGAAAACCATTACAGTAGTGCACTGTATAGGGAATAGGGTACCATTTAGTAGTCATGCAGTATGTTCTGAGTCCCCTGGGCTCACAGGTCAGGAAGCAGACACGTGGACAGTTGTAGGTCTCCACGGTTACAGCCTGCGGCACCAGACACTATAATCACACAGGACATTACGATGAGTTGTGAGGCTGTCAACCTGTCAGCATGTCAGCAGACCAAATACCACCCCATTCTCTTTATAGTCCACTTCTTTTAACCAAGGGTCTATAGAGCATCCCATAGGGCCTCTGGTCTAAAGTAGTGCACTATATAGGGAATAAGGTTGGCATTTGGGATGTGGGCCCTGGTAACCCGGGCAGTAAATGAACACAGTGATGTTACAGTAAAGGAAGGTTATCTCTGAGCACGGTGGAGCCGTGTTGAAGGTTACAGCACCGCTGTCCTGTACTATCTGTTCCCCTGTGGCATTCTGTTTGCCTCACAAATGGCATCATATTCCCTATTGGCCCTGGTCAAATGTAGGGCACTATATAGGGAATAGGGTGCCATTTGGATGCAGGTATTCTGGGAGTAATAGAGAGAGTGATAGAGGAAGTTATATTAGCTGGTCTGTCAGTGAGGAAGTTATTTTAGCCTAGTCTGTCGGTGAGGAAGTTATATTAGCCTGGTCTGTCGGTGAGGAAGTTATATTAGCCTGGTCTGTCAGTGAGGAAGTTATATTAGCCTGGTCTGTCGGTGAGGAAGTTATATTAGCCTGGTCTGTCAGTGAGGAAGTTATATTAGCCTGGTCTGTCGGTGAGGAAGTTATATTAGCTGGTCTGTCGGTGAGGAAGTTATATTAGCTGGTCTGTCAGTGAGGAAGTTATTTTAGCCTGGTCTGTCAGTGAGGAAGTTATATTAGCCTGGTCTGTCGGTGAGGAAGTTATATTAGCTGGTCTGTCGGTGAGGAAGTTAAATTAGCTGGTCTGTCAGTGAGGAAGTTATATTAGCTGGTCTGTCGGTGAGGAAGTTATATTAGCCTGGTCTGTCAGTGAGGAAGTTATATTAGCTGGTCTGTCGGTGAGGAAGTTATATTAGCCTGGTCTGTCGGTGAGGAAGTTATATTAGCCTGGTCTGTCAGTGAGGAAGTTATATTAGCCTGGTTTGTCGGTGAGGAAGTTATATTAGCCTGGTCTGTCAGTGAGGAAGTTATATTAGCCTGGTCTGTCGGTGAGGAAGTTATATTAGCCTGGTCTGTCGGTGAGGAAGTTATATTAGCCTGGTCTGTCAGTGAGGAAGTTATATTAGCCTGGTCTGTCGGTGAGGAAGTTATATTAGCCTGGTCTGTCGGTGAGGAAGTTATATTAGCCTGGTCTGTCGGTGAGGAAGTTATTTTAGCCTGGTCTGTCGGTGAGGAAGTTATATTAGCTGGTCTGTCGGTGAGGAAGTTATATTAACACACACACACACACACACACACGCACACACACACACACACACACACACACATACACATACATGTCCCGAGACACACACACAACCTGCTCCCAGAGCAGCCGGTGAATTAGAATTGTTCGTCTGAAAGGTTTTTATCAGCAGCCTGTTGATGTCTGGGGAAAGTGTGTGTGTGTGTGTGTGTGTGTGTGTGTGTGTGTGTGTGTGTGTGTGTGTGTGTGTGTGTGTGTGTGTGTGTGTGTGTGTGTGTGTGTGTGTGTGTGTGTGTGTGTGTGTGTGCTTGACGTACTGAGGAGTTTATTCATCAGCAGTGTGTGTGTGTGTGTGTGTGCTCAAATAGATGGCTTGATTAGGACGGGAGGTCCTTCTTTCATTAGGCTGTGTGTTAGGTGGCTGAAGACACACACACACACACACACACACACCAGTATTACCACCAGTATTACCAGGATTATTACCATCATTATTACCACCACTATTACCAGGATTATTACCACCACTATTACCAGGAGTATTACCACCAGTATTACCACCAGTATTACCACCAGTATTACCAGGATTATTACCATCATTATTACCACCAGTATTACCAGGATTATTACCACCAGTATTACCAGGATTATTACCACCAGTATTACCAGGAGTATTACCACCAGTATTACCACCAGTATTACCAGGAGTATTACCACCAGTATTACCACCAGTATTACCACCAGTATTACCACCAGTATTACCACCAGTATTACCAGGATTATTACCACCAGTATTACCAGGAGTATTACCATCATTATTACCAGCAGTAGTACCATGAGTATTGTCTGGAGTATTACCACCAGTATTACCACCAGTATTACCAGGGGTATTACCACTAGTATTACCGGGGGTATTACCACCAGTATTACCAGGGGTATTACCACCAGTATTACCAGGGGTATTACCACCAGTATTACCAGGGGTATTACCACCAGTATTACCAGGGGTATTACCACCAGTATTACCAGGGGTATTACCACCAGTATTACCAGGGGTATTACCACCAGTATTACCAGGGGTATTACCACCAGTATTACCAGGGGTATTACCACCAGTATTACCGGGAGTATTACCAGGAGTATTACCACCAGTATTACCATGAGTATTACCAGGAGTATCACCAGGAGTATTACCGTGGGAATTACCAGGAGTATTACCAGGAGTATCACCAGGAGTATCACCAGGAGTATTACCAGGAGTATTACCAGGAGTTTTACCAGGAGTATTACCAGGAGTATTGTTAGCGGTATTTCCAGGAGTTTTACCAGGAGTATTACCAGGAGTTTTACCAGGAGTATTGTTAGCGGTATTTCCAGGAGTATTACCAGCTGTTTTACTAGGATGGACAGCAACACTGGCTACTGTCATTTATAGAATAACTTTATTGTTGGCATGCCGACTGGAATTACAATGACTTTCTGTCTGTATATTTGTGTGTGTGTGTGTGTGTGTGTGTGTGTGTGTGTGTGTGTGTGTGTGTGTGTGTGTGTGTGTGTGTGTGTGTGTGTGTGTGTGTGTGTGTGTGTGTGTGTGTGTGTGTGTATTAGCACACACACACACACACACACACACACACACACACACACACACACACACACACACACACACATACACATACATGTCCCGAGACACACACACAACCTGCTCCCAGAGCAGCCGGTGAATTAGAATTGTTCGTCTGAAAGGTTTTTATCAGCAGCCTGTTGATGTCTGGGGAAAGTGTGTGTGTGTGTGTGTGTGTGTGTGTGTGTGTGTGTGTGTGTGTGTGTGTGTGTGTGTGTGTGTGTGTGTGTGTGTGTGTGTGTGTGTGTAAGGACGTGTAGCCTAAATCAGTGAGTTCATAATTATGCTTCTTTCTCCCTCCACTCCACCCTCTCCTCCTCCTCCTCCACTTCTACTCCCCCTCCTCCTCCTCCTCCCCCTTTCCTCCTCCTCTCATCCACTCCATCCCCTCCTCCTCTCCTTCTATTCCATCTCCTCCTCTACCTCCTCCTCCTCCTCTCCTCCTCCTCTCCTCCTCCTCCACTTCTACTCCCCCTCCTCCTCCTCCTCCCCCTTTCCTCCTCCTCTCATCCACTCCATCCCCTCCTCCTCTCCTTCTATTCCATCTCCTCCTCTACCTCCTCCTCCTCTCCTCCCCCTTTCCTCCTCCTCTCCTCCACTCCATCCCCTCCTCCTCTCCTTCTATTCCATCTCCTCCTCCACCTCCTCCTCCTCTCCATCTCCTCCTCCTCCTCCTCGCCACACCGCCTCTCCACTCCTCCTTCTACTCCTCTCCTCCACTCCATCCCCTCCTCCTCTCCTTCTATTCCATCTCCTCCTCCACCTCCTTCTCTTCTCCACTCCTCCTCCTCTCCTCCCCCTCCTCCTATCCTCCCCCTCCTCCTCTTCTCCATCACCTCCTTCTCTTCTCCACTCCTCCTCCTTTCCTCCCCCTCCTCCTCTCCTCCTCCTCTCCTTCTTCTCCATCTCATCCTACTCTCCTTCTATTCCAACTCCTCCTTCACCTCCCCCTCCTCCTCTCTTCCCCCTCCCCCTCCTCCTCTTCCAGGCGGTGTTAGAGTCTACCTGGCCCTCCAGTACCAGAGGAGGTTACTTCATGTGGATGAAGCTGAGGAACGTGGTTATGGGTGTGGCTCAGTTCAGACAGGCGCTACGCAAACAGCAGCCTCCACCCACTCAGAGTCCTCTATCAGGTAACCATGACGATGCACCGAGCTCCTTCTCTCAGAGTGCCGGGGTTAGGCTGTGATCGTAAAGTGCTGTGAACTTAACACGTTGTGAGGTTATTGTGAGGTGGCTGATTTGTCTGACAGACAAGACAGCTGTGCATGCTTCTTTATGAAATGTGTTGGTTTGGATCTGATGCTAATAGTGGACAGTGTAATAGTGGATGTGTCTGAAAGAGCGATGTGAGAGGTGTCTGTCGTTTTAAACACATATTACATACATACTACAATACATCATTCATCACATTAGATAAAACAGATTCAGTAGAAACCTTCAGATCAGAATACATGAAATAAACACTCACCCTGCACACCCTTTGAGGTGTGGTGCTGTCTGGTAATGTCTGGTGCTGTCTGGTGCTGTCTGGTGTGGTGCTGTCTGGTGTGGCACTGTCTGGTAATGTCTGGTGCTGTGGTGCTGTCTGGTGCTGTCTGGTGTGGTGCTGTCTGGTGTGGCGCTGTCTGGTGCTCTGGTGTTGTGGTGCTGCCTGGTGCTGTCTGGTGCTGACTGGTGCTGTGGTGCTGTCTGGTGCTGTGGTGATGCCTGGTGCTGTGGTGCTGTCTGGTGCTGTGGTGATGCCTGGTGATGCCTGGTGTTGTGGTGCTGCCTGGTGCTGTCTGGTGCTGTGGTGATGCCTGGTGCTGTGGTGCTGTCTGGTGCTGTGGTGCTGTCTGGTACTGTGGTGCTGCTTGGTGCTGTGTGGTGCTGTCTGGTGCTGTGGTGCTGTGTTGCTGTCTGGTGCTGTGGTGCTGTCTGGTGCGGTGTGGTGCTGTCTGGTGCTGGGGTGCTGTCTGGTGCTGCCTGGTGCTGTGGTGCTGTCTGGTGCTGTGGTGCTGTCTGGTGTGGTGCTGTCTGGTGCTGTGGTGCTGTCTGGTGTGGTGCTGTCTGGTGCTGTGGTGCTGCCTGGTGCTGGGGTGCTGTCTGGTGCTGTGGTGCTGTCTGGTGCTGTGAGGCTATCTGGTGTGGTGCTGTCTGGTGTGGTGCTGTGTGGTGCTGTCTGGTGTGGTGCCGTCTGGTGCTGTGGTGCTGTCTGGTGCTGTGGTGCTATCTGGTGTGGTGCTGTGTGGTGCTGTCTGGTGCTGTCTGGTGCTGTGGTGCTGTCTGGTGTGGTGCTGTGTGGTGCTGTCTGGTGCTGTGTGGTGCTGTCTGGTGCTGTGTGGTGCTGTCTGGTGCTGTGGTGCTGTCTGGTGCTGTGGTGCTGTCTGATGCTGTGGTGCTGTCTGGTGCTGTGGTGCTGTCTGGTGCTGTCTGGTGTGGCGCTGTCTGGTGCTGTCTGGTGCTGTCTGGTGTGGCGCTGTCTGGTGCTGTGGTGCTGTCTGGTGCGGTGGTGCTGTCTGGTGCTGTGGTGCTGCCTGGTGCTGTGGTGCTGCCTGGTGCTGTGGTGATGCCTGGTGCTGTGGTGCTGTCTGGTGCTGTGGTGATGCCTGGTGATGCCTGGTGTTGTGGTGCTGCCTGGTGCTGTCTGGTGCTGTGGTGATGCCTGGTGCTGTGGTGCTGTCTGGTGCTGACTGGTGCTGTGGTGCTGTCTGGTGCTGTGGTGATGCCTGGTGCTGTGGTGCTGTCTGGTGCTGTGGTGATGCCTGGTGATGCCTGGTGTTGTGGTGCTGCCTGGTGCTGTCTGGTGCTGTGGTGATGCCTGGTGCTGTGGTGCTGTCTGGTGCTGTGGTGCTGTCTGGTACTGTGGTGCTGCTTGGTGCTGTGTGGTGCTGTCTGGTGCTGTGGTGCTGTGTTGCTGTCTGGTGCTGTGGTGCTGTCTGGTGCGGTGTGGTGCTGTCTGGTGCTGGGGTGCTGTCTGGTGCTGCCTGGTGCTGTGGTGCTGTCTGGTGCTGTGGTGCTGTCTGGTGTGGTGCTGTCTGGTGCTGTGGTGCTGTCTGGTGTGGTGCTGTCTGGTGCTGTGGTGCTGCCTGGTGCTGGGGTGCTGTCTGGTGCTGTGGTGCTGTCTGGTGCTGTGAGGCTATCTGGTGTGGTGCTGTCTGGTGTGGTGCTGTGTGGTGCTGTCTGGTGTGGTGCCGTCTGGTGCTGTGGTGCTGTCTGGTGCTGTGGTGCTATCTGGTGTGGTGCTGTGTGGTGCTGTCTGGTGCTGTCTGGTGCTGTGGTGCTGTCTGGTGTGGTGCTGTGTGGTGCTGTCTGGTGCTGTGTGGTGCTGTCTGGTGCTGTGTGGTGCTGTCTGGTGCTGTGGTGCTGTCTGGTGCTGTGGTGCTGTCTGATGCTGTGGTGCTGTCTGGTGCTGTGGTGCTGTCTGGTGCTGTCTGGTGTGGCGCTGTCTGGTGCTGTCTGGTGCTGTCTGGTGTGGCGCTGTCTGGTGCTGTGGTGCTGTCTGGTGCGGTGGTGCTGTCTGGTGCTGTGGTGCTGCCTGGTGCTGTGGTGCTGCCTGGTGCTGTCTGGTACTGTGGTGCTGTGGTGCTGTGGTGCTGGGGCTGCCTGGTGCTGTGGGGCTGTGGTGCTGTCTGGTGCTCTGTGGTGCTTTCTGGTGCTGTCTGGTGCGGTGTGGTGCTGTCTGGTGCTGTCTGGTGCGGTGTGGTGCTGTCTGGTGCTGTGGTGCTGTCTGGTGATGTGGTGCTGTCTGGTGCTGTGGTGCTGTCTGGTGATGTGGTGCTGTCTGGTGCTGTCTGGTGCGGTGTGGTGCTGTCTGGTGATGTGGTGCTGTCTGGTGCTGTGGTGCTGTCTGGTGCTGTGGTGCTGTCTGGTGCTGTGGTGCTGTCTGTTGATGTGGTGCTGTGTGGTGCTGTCTGGTGATGTGGTGCTGTCTGGTGCGGTGGTGCTGTCTGGTGCTGTGGTGCTGTCTGGTGCTGTGGTGCTGTCTGGTGTGGTGCTGTCTGGTGTGGTGCTGTCTGGTGCTGTGGTGCTATCTGGTTTGGTGCTGTCTGGTGTGGTGCTGTGATGCTGTCTGGTGTGGTGCTGTCTGGTGTGGTGCTGTCTGGTGCTGTGGTGCTATCTGGTGTGGTGCTGTCTGGTGCTGTCTGGTGTGGTGCTGTCTGGTGTGGTGCTGTCTGGTGCTGTGGTGCTATCTGGTGTGATGGTGTCTGGTGTGGTGCTGTCTGGTGTGGTGCTGTGGTGCTGTCTGGTGCCTCTGGTGTGGTGCTGTCTGGTGTGGCGCTGTCTGGTGCTGTGGTGCTGTCTAGTGCTGTCTGGTGTTGTGTGGTGCTGTGGTGCTGTCTGGTGTTGTCTGTTGCTGTCTGGTGCTGTGGTGCTGTCTGGTGCGGTGGTGCTGTCTGGTGCTGTGGTGCTGCCTGGTACTGTGGTGCTACTTGGTGCTGTGGTGCTACTTGGTGCTGTGGTGCTGTCTGGTGCTGTGGTGCTGTCTGGTGCTGTGGTGCTGCCTGGTGCTAGGATGCTGTCCGGTGCTGTGGTGCTGTCTGGTGCTGTGGTGCGGTGTGGTGCTTTCTGGTGCTGTCTGGTGCTGTCTGGTGCAGTGTGGTGCTGTCTGGTGCTTTCTGGTGCTGTCTGGTGCAGTGTGGTGCTGTCTGGTGATGTGGTGCTGTCAGGTGCTGTGGTGCTGTCTGGTGCGGTGTGGTGCTGTCTGGTGCTGTGTTGCTGTTTGGTGTTGTGGTGCTGTCTGGTGCTATGTGGTGCTGTCTGGTGCTGTGTTGCTGTCTGGTGCTGTCTGGTGATGTGGTGCTGTCTGGTGCTGTGGTGCTGTCTGGTGCTGTGTTGCTGTCTGGTGCTGTCTGGTGCTGTGGTGCTGTCTGGTGCTGTGGTGCTGTCTGGTGCTGTGCTGTCTAGTGCTGTCTGGTACTGTGCTGTCTGGTGCTGTCTGGTGTGGTGCTGTCTGGTGCTGTCTGGTGTGGTGCTGTCTGGTGCTGTGGTGCTGTCTGGTGCTGTGGTGCTATCTGGTGTGGTGCTGTGTGGTGCTGTGATAATGTCTGGTGTGGTGCTGTCTGGTGCTATCTGGTGCTGTCTGGTGTGGTGCTGTCTGATGCTGTCTGGTGCTGTGGTGCTGTCTGGTGCTCTTTGTTGCTGTCTGGTGCTGTGGTGATGTGGTGCTGTCTGGTGCTGTGGTGCTGTCTGGTGCTGTGGTGCTGTCTGGTGCTGTGGTGCTATCTGGTGTGGTGGTGCTGTGTGGTGCTGTCTGGTGTGGTGCTGTCTGGTGTGGTGCTGTCTGGTGTGGTGCTGTCTGGTGTGGTGCTGTCTGGTGCTGTGGTGCTGTCTGGTGCTGTCTGGTGTGGTGCTGTCTGGTGCTGTGGTGCTGTCTGGTGTGGTGCTGTGGTGCTTTCTGGTGCTGTGGTGCTGTCTGGTGGTGTGGTGCTGTCTGGTGCTGTGGTGCTATCTGGTCTGGTGCTGTCTGGTGTGGTGCTGTGGTGCTTTCTGGTGCTGTCTGGTGCTGTCTGGTGTGGTGCTGTCTGGTGCTGTCTGGTGTGGTGCTGTCTGGTGTGGTGCTGTCTGGTGCTGTTTGGTGTGGTGCTGTCTGGTGCTGTGGTGCTGTCTGGTGTGGTGCTGTTTGGTGTGGTGCTGTGTGGTGCTGTCTGGTGCTGTGGTGCTGTCTGGTGGTGTGGTGCTGTCTGGTGTGGTGCTGTCTGGTGCTGTGGTGCTGTCTGGTGCTGTCTGGTGTGGTGCGGTCTGGTGCTGTCTGTTGTGGTGCTGTGTGGTGCTGTGGTGCTGTCTGGTGCTGTGGTGCGGTCTGGTGCTGTCTGGTGTGGTGCTGTGTGTGGCTGTCTGGTGCTGTCTGGCAAAACACTCTAGGCCTCAAGTGACCTATAAAACACTGTAGTCCTCTAGTGACCTATAAAACACTGTAGTCCTCTAGTGACCTATAAAACACTGTAGTCCTCTAGTGACCTATAAAACACTCTAGTCCTCTAGTGACCTATAAAACACTGTAGTCCTCTAGTGACCTATAAAACACTGTAGTCCTCTAGTGACCTGTAAAACACTGTAGTCCTCTAGTGACCTATAAAACACTGTAGTCCTCTAGTGACCTATAAAACACTGTAGTCCTCTAGTGACCTATAAAACACTGTAGTCCTCTAGTGACCTATATAGTGACCTGTAAAACACTGTAGTCCTCTAGTGACCTATAAAACACTGTAGTCCTCTAGTGACCTATAAAACACTGTAGTCCTCTAGTGACCTATAAAACACTCTAGTCCTCTAGTGACCTATAAAACACTGTAGTCCTCTAGTGACCTGTAAAACACTGTAGTCCTCTAGTGACCTATAAAACACTGTAGTCCTCTAGTGACCTGTAAAACACTGTAGTCCTCTAGTGACCTGTAAAACACTGTAGTCCTCTAGTGACCTATAAAACACTGTAGTCCTCTAGTGACCTATAAAACACTGTAGTCCTCTTGTGACCTGTAAAACACTGTAGTCCTCTAGTGACCTGTAAAACACTGTAGTCCTCTAGTGACCTGTAAAACACTGTAGTCCTCTAGTGACCTATAAAACACTGTAGTCCTCTAGTGACCTATAAAACACTGTAGTCCTCTAGTGACCTGTAGTCCTCTAGTGACCTGTAAAACACTGTAGTCCTCTAGTGACCTATAAAACACTGTAGTCCTCTAGTGACCTGTAAAACACTGTAGTCCTCTAGTGACCTATAAAACACTGTAGTCCTCTAGTGACCTATAAACGACAGTGTAGTCCTCTAGTGACCTATAGAACACTGTAGTCCTCTAGTGACCTGTAAAACACTGTAGTCCTCTAGTGACCTGTAAAACACTGTAGTCCTCTAGTGACCTATAAAACACTGTAGTCCTCTAGTGACCTATAAAACACTGTAGTCCTCTAGTGACCTATAAAACACTGTAGTCCTCTAGTGACCTATAAAACACTGTAGTCCTCTAGTGACCTATAAAACACTGTAGTCCTCTAGTGACCTATATAGTGACCTGTAAAACACTGTAGTCCTCTAGTGACCTATAAAACACTGTAGTCCTCTAGTGACCTATAAAACACTGTAGTCCTCTAGTGACCTGTAAAACACTGTAGTCCTCTAGTGACCTGTAAAACACTGTAGTCCTCTAGTGACCTGTAAAACACTGTAGTCCTCTAGTGACCTATAAAACACTGTAGTCCTCTAGTGACCTGTAAAACACTGTAGTCCTCTAATGACCTTTAGTCCTCTAGTGACCTGTAAAACACTGTAGTCCTCTAGTGACCTATAAAACACTGTAGTCCTCTAGTGACCTGTAAAACACTGTAGTCCTCTAGTGACCTGTAGTCCTCTAGTGACCTGTAAAACACTGTAGTCCTCTAGTGACCTATAAAACACTGTAGTCCTCTAGTGACCTATAAAACACTGTAGTCCTCTAGTGACCTGTAAAACACTGTAGTCCTCTAGTGACCTATAAAACACTGTAGTCCTCTAGTGACCTGTAAAACACTGTAGTCCTCTAGTGACCTGTAGTCCTCTAGTGACCTGTAAAACACTGTAGTCCTCTAGTGACCTATAAAACACTGTAGTCCTCTAGTGACCTATAAAACACTGTAGTCCTCTAGTGACCTGTAAAACACTGTAGTCCTCTAGTGACCTGTAGTCCTCTAGTGACCTGTAAAACACTGTAGTCCTCTAGTGACCTATAAAACACTGTAGTCCTCTAGTGACCTGTAAAACACTGTTGCTTCAATTCACTGGCCCGCTAGGATCTTGGTTAAAGATGTCTTGGCACACACACACACACACACACACACACACACACACACACACACACACACACACACACACACACACACACACACACACACACACACACACACACACACACACACACACACACACACACACACACACACTGTACAGTTACAGTCCATAATGTTTAACTTGGTCTAAAGCCAGACAGCCCCAGATTGTGTTGACATCCAGGCCGTGGACCACTCCTTGCTGCGCTGCACAGACACCTGTAGAGAAGTTCACTTGCTTCTCACACATCCCTCACATCATTTTGGTATTCACAGAAAGTTGCAAATCCCTCACAGACAAATTGATTTAGGCTACTTATTCCTCGCTGAAGAACCATCACAGAAAAAGTAATTCACCCCTTAACACCTTGTTTTTGAGGAGCCAAAATGGTGTCCAAGTTTCTCTTAATGCCTTGTTGTCTTTGGAGCAGATGGCAGCGACCTGGACGCTGTGAGTCACGGCAGCCTGGATAGCTCTAACACGGCCGAGCAGGGCCCCTACGCCCCTGACTCCATCAAAGTAGACCCCACTGACGATAGGCGTAGCACAGGTACACCCCAAAATGGCTGCCGACTACGCCATCTTACTACGCCTTTTCTCAGTCTGACACGTCCTTTTTTTCTCCTCTCTCATTGCTTCCACACGGCCTCCCTCCACCTCCTCCCTGCTCTCTCCCTCCTCCTTTCTCTGCCTGCTCCTTCCTTCCTTCCTTACATCCTTCCTTTCTTCCTTACATCCTTCCTTTCTTCCTCTCTTCTTTCATGGCTTGTTGTCTCCATGGTTTTCCTCCTTCACTATGGTTGCTCTGCTGTCTCCCTACCTAACTACCCACTCCGTCCGTCCGTCCCTCCCTGCCTGTGCCTGTGCTGTGTGTGCCCGTGCATGCAGTCAGCCGCGGGGACTGGGGCGGTGTGGGGTCGGACACCCGGTCGGGTCACTCACACTGGGGGGGTTCTGCCCTCCACTCCCCCCGCCACTCAGGTAAATCTATCAACTCTCTCTCTTTCACTATACCTCTTCCTGATACGCTGCCCCTTTCTCAGTGTCTCTTCACCTCTCTGTCTCTCTCTCTCTTTCACCCTCTCTCTCTTTCTCTACCTCTCTCTCTCTCTGGACCTCTCTCTCTCTGGACCTCTCTCTGTCTAGTTCTGTCTCTATGTCTAGTTCTGTCTCTATGTCTAGTTCTGTCTCTATGTCTAGTTCTGTCTCTATGTCTAGTTCTGTCTCTATGTCTAGTTCTGTCTCTAGTTCTGTCTCTATGTCTAGTTCTGTCTCTATGTCTAGTTCTGTCTCTAGTTCTGTCTCTATGTCTAGTTCTGTCTCTAGTTCTGTCTCTATGTCTAGTTCTGTCTCTATGTCTAGTTCTGTCTCTAGTTCTGTCTCTGTCTCTAGTTCTGTCTCTGTCTAGTTCTGCCTCTGTGTCTAGTTCTGTCTCTATGTTTAGTTCTGTCCACTCTTCACCTCCTCCGATGTGTCCTCTCTGTGGCGATGCCTCTTCGTCTGCTGCACTCCTCCCTTCTACTCATCTGTTTCTTTTTGAGGTTTTCCTCCTTCACTTTGAAAGACACAATTAACAATGTAGCAAGGTAGCAATTATAGAACAACTTCCAAGGATGAAGGACTTTCATTTGGAATATAATGAATGGTTTAGATCAGGGGTGTCAAACTCATTTTGGTCTTCACCGATGTCCGGAGGGCTGCAATTAAAATGGGTAAAAAATGTCCTCGCCGTCAACATTTGCAACAAAATAGTTCCATATCCATCGCTTCTGGAATGTTCCATTCTCCCTGACTGTCTAGCATTCGTTTTGATGACTGTTGTCAAGCTGGATAGAGTGATGAGACTATAAATGACTGTTATCAAGCTGGATAGAGTGATGAGACTATAGATGACTGTTATCTAGCTGGACAGAGTGAAGAGACTATAAATGACTGTTATCAAGCTGGACAGAGTGTAGAGACTATAGATGACTGATATCAAGCTGGACAGAGTGAAGAGACTATAGATGACTGATATCAAGCTGGACAGAGTGAAGAGACTATAAATGACTGATATCAAGCTGGACAGAGTGAAGAGACTATAAATGACTGATATCAAGCTGGACAGAGTGAAGAGACTATAAATGACTGATATCAAGCTGGACAGAGTGAAGAGACTATAAATGGCTGATATCAAGCTGGACAGAGTGAAGAGACTATAAATGACTGTTATCTAGCTGGACAGAGTGAAGAGACTATAAATGACTGTTATCAAGCTGGACAGAGTGAAGAGACTATAGATGACTGATATCAAGCTGGACAGAGTGAAGAGACTATAAATGACTGATATCAAGCTGGATAGAGTGATGAGACCGTAAATGACTGTTATCTAGCTGGACAGAGTGAAGAGACTTTAAATGACTGTTATCTACCTGGACAGAGTGAAGAGACTATAAATGACTGTTATCTAGCTGGACAGAGTGAAGAGACTATAAATGACTGTTATCTAGCTGGACAGAGTGTAGAGACTATAAATGACTGTTATCAAGCTGGACAGAGTGAAGAGACTATAGATGACTGTTATCTAGCTGGACAGAGAGAAGAGACTATAAATGACTGTTATCTAGCTGGACAGGGTGTAGAGACTATAAATGACTGTTTTTTAGCTGGACAGGGTGAAGAGACTATAAATGACTGTTATCAAGCTGGACAGAGAGAAGAGACTATAAATGACTGATATCAAGCTGGACAGAGTGAAGAGACTATAAATGACTGATATCAAGCTGGACAGAGTGAAGAGACTATAAATGACTGATATCAAGCTGGACAGAGTGAAGAGACTATAAATGACTGATATCAAGCTGGACAGAGTGAAGAGACTATAAATGACTGATATCAAGCTGGACAGAGTGAAGAGACTATAAATGACTGATATCAAGCTGGACAGAGTGAAGAGACTATAAATGGCTGATATCAAGCTGGACAGAGTGAAGAGACTATAAATGACTGTTATCTAGCTGGACAGAGTGAAGAGACTATAAATGACTGATATCAAGCTGGACAGAGTGAAGAGACTATAAATGGCTGATATCAAGCTGGACAGAGTGAAGAGACTATAAATGACTGTTATCTAGCTGGACAGAGTGAAGAGACTATAAATGACTGTTATCAAGCTGGACAGAGTGAAGAGACTATAAATGACTGATATCAAGCTGGACAGAGTGAAGAGACTATAAATGACTGATATCAAGCTGGACAGAGTGAAGAGACTATAAATGACTGATATCAAGCTGGACAGAGTGAAGAGACTATAAATGGCTGATATCAAGCTGGACAGAGTGAAGAGACTATAAATGACTGTTATCTAGCTGGACAGAGTGAAGAGACTATAAATGACTGTTATCAAGCTGGACAGAGTGAAGAGACTATAGATGACTGATATCAAGCTGGACAGAGTGAAGAGACTATAAATGACTGATATCAAGCTGGATAGAGTGATGAGACCGTAAATGACTGTTATCTAGCTGGACAGAGTGAAGAGACTTTAAATGACTGTTATCTACCTGGACAGAGTGAAGAGACTATAAATGACTGTTATCTAGCTGGACAGAGTGAAGAGACTATAAATGACTGTTATCTAGCTGGACAGAGAGAAGAGACTATAAATGACTGTTATCAAGCTGGACAGAGAGAAGAGACTATAAATGACTGATATCAAGCTGGACAGAGTGAAGAGACTATAAATGACTGATATCAAGCTGGACAGAGTGAAGAGACTATAAATGACTGATATCAAGCTGGACAGAGTGAAGAGACTATAAATGACTGTTATCTAGCTGGACAGGGTGTAGAGACTATAAATGACTGTTATCTAGCTGGACAGGGTGTAGAGACTATAAATGACTGTTTTTTAGCTGGACAGGGTGTAGAGACTATAGATGACTGTTATCAAGCAGTTTTCTATTGGTTTTAGTCATTCCAATGTCAACTGAGGTCGTTTGAGGGCCGGATTGAATGGGTTCGCTGGCCAGTCCGTATGTTTGACACCCCTGGTTTAGATAATACAGAGGACTACTCTCCCGAAGTCTTTGTAAGCAGAGGTTCTGTGTTGTAGGGCAGTCTGAGGGTTGAGTGGAGTGTCTTGTTGTTAAGGGAGTTAGGTTGTCATCTTATCATAGAGAGAGAGACAGAGAGAGAGAGAGATACATAGAGATGTACACTGTACACAATTTCATGAGCTGAAATAAAATATCCCAGAAATGGTCCATCTGCACCAAAATATTATTTCTCTGACATTTTGTGCTCAAATTAGTTTACATCCCTGTTATTGAGCCTTTCTCCTTTGCAAAGATAATCCATCCACCTGACAGGTGTGGGATATCAAGAAGCTGACTAAACAGCATGATCATTACACAGGTGCAGCTTGTGCTGGGGACAATAAAAGGCCACTCTAAATTGTGCAGTTCTGTCACACAACAGTGCCACAGATGTCTCAAGTTTTGAGGGACAGGGCAATTGGCATGCTGACTGCAGGAATGTCCACCAGAGCTGTTGCCAGATAATTGAATGTTAATTTCTCTACCATAAGCCACCTCCAACGTCATTTTAGACAATTTGGCAGTACGTCCAACCTGCCTTTCAACCGCAGACCACGTGTATGGCGTTGTGTTGTCGAGCGGTTTGCTGATGTCAACATTGTGAACAGAGTGCCCTGTGGTGGCGGTGGGGTTATGGTATGGGCAGGCATAAGCTACGGAAAACTAACACAATTGCATTTTATCGATGGCAATTTGCATGCAGAAAAATACAGTGACGAGATCCTCAGGCCCATTGTGAGGAAACATTTTTTTATGGGATCTGTGAACAACAGATGCATATCAAACAGATGCATATCCCAGTCATGTGAAATCCATAGATTAGGGCCTCATGTATTTATTTCAATTTGACTGATTTCCTTATATGAACTGTAACTCAGTCAAATCTTGTTGCATCTTGTTCAGTATAGATTTATACGAGCCCAGTCGGTGGAAAGATTCATGTTTTATTCACAGACGATGGAGAGGCAGGCAGGGAGGATCATGGGAAAGATGAAAGACTCAGAGCAGATCAGACAGCTGGTGGCCAGGAGAGACTAATGTTCTCTCTCTCTCTCTTTCTTTCTTTCTTTTTGCAGTTAGAAATAGAGAGACGAGAGTGAATGTGAGCTTTAAGAAATGTGAAGGAGAGAGAGAGAGAGAGAAATCAAGATTGACTACCATAAAACGTTTCTCAAATTAGAGTTTTAAATGAAGAATGAGGTGTCTCTTGGAGTAGCCAGTTCTGGTTAGAAGTGCACAAACTATCTCTCCTTCCCTCCTTCCTCCAGGGGAGCAGTCAGACCTGGGGTATAACTCCCTCTCTAAAGAAGAGG